>NW_023614833.1:0-28574 GCF_013339695.2 Rhipicephalus sanguineus
CCTTTGGCGAAGGTGACTGGCAGGTGTCATGCGTCGTAACAGTCTTTAGCACGGGCATGCGAGGAGAGAGTTCTAGTCGCGCAAGTCGACGCGCCTCTTCGGCGCGACACAAAGTCTGCGCAACACTGGCATTCTCGTTTGTCGAGAAAGGAAGTATGGTGTCGAGAAAGGTTTGAGGATGACGAGCATAGAGAGAAGGAAAAAAGGCGTATATCCTGTGACCTCGTGTTTTGCGGTATTGAAGGCGTATGTAACGAAAGGTAATACAGCATCCCAGTTCTTATGCCCCCCGGAAACTGTCTATGTTGTGCAGGCGTGTTTGTAAAGAAAACAAAAAGCCGCAATGTGAAAAGAGACACCAGAAGTTTGTCGAGTGCAGCGTAGGGGTGGTCTACAAGATTCCACTCTTTTGTGGCAAAGTGTATGTAGGTCAGTCAGGCCGCTGTGTGAATGAGCGCCTTAAAGAACATGAGCGATCCCTGCCGACTGGTACAGGCTCACATTTAGCTCAACACTGCAAAAAAAATGCAATTGTCAAGCCTTGTTTAGACTAACCACTATCTTAAAGAAGAGTCGTGACACCACCGCCCGAGAATTATCGGAAGCTTTTTTCATTCAATCATTGGGGTCGCAGTGCATTATTGTGCCTTCCATTACCTTGTTTTCTGCTGAATTTTGCTTTCTGGATGCGCTTTCATGATTGCGCTCAGGTGTCCAAGGTGTAGTGGTTGTGCGCATAGGGTGCCCGGCGTATGTCCTACCGGTATCTGGCTGCTATAAAGAGCGGAGTGACGCAATAAACCATGTCAGTTGAGAGTAGCGCTGTGTTCCGTCTTCTTTCTTGTGGTGTCGTTTCTTGCGCTAAAAAAGCAATATGTAATGAAAGCAGTCTTCTCTCTGTCAGACGGATGCATTGGTATCTGCCAGTACCCTGACCTTAGGTCGACCGATGAAAAGTATGCGGCGGAGAGCAGGCAATCAACAGCATCGTCGATGCGTGGTAGAGGGTACACATCTTTCTTTGTGACGGCGTTAAGGCGGCGGTAGTCAACACAAAACCTCCACGAGTTGTCTTTCTTTTTCACGAGCATAACAGGAGCTGCCCAGGGGCTGCACGACTCCTGAATAACGCCCTTCTGCAGCATGTCGTTGACCTGTTCGGCGATCACTTTCCTTTCAGAAGGGGATACGCGATAGGGTTTCTGGCGTATCGGTGTAGCACCTCCCGTGTTGATTCGGTGGTGCATACGGGATTTCGGCAACGTGAGACAACGGTCGTCTTGAGCAAAATCAAAGACTGCCACATTGCGTGCAAGGACTCCTTCGAGAACATGCTGCTCGGAAGAAGACAGCGACTTGTTAATCATGCGTCGCAATTCGGCCGCGTAGTTGGGCGTTGTCCGACTGATGCCTGAGGACTCTGCAACCATTCTGATGTCAATTGCGGTCTGCTCTTCAAATGTTCCCAGTTTAAGTCCGGCTGGAGAGCAACAGGCTCTGGGGAGGCGTTGACCGCCCACAAAAAAGCATGTCCGTCGATGGCTCGACTAACACACCGCGGAACCAATACATTCTTCTTAATAGCGTTGGTGCGATCAGGCTCTACAAGTCCGGTGCAGGGTCCTAACCGGGCGCGAGAAGAGCATACGGGAACAAACACTGCTGTCCGACCAGGGATCGACACATCTTTAGAAATTGAAAGCACGTCAATTGGGTGAGTTGGAAAGTCATCAATGGCGGCAGTTGGCAACGTGCTTTGTAGAAGCATTTCTCCAGTTCCACAGTCAAGCGTTGCACCGCATTCACGAAGGAGGTCTATACCTAAAATGACGTCATGAGTTGCGTGAGCTAACACAGTGAATTCGGCTCTGAAACTTTGTCCTCCAATAGAAAGAAGAACGGAACAAATACCGACAGGGCGCAACATTTCACCTCCAACTCCACGAAAAGTTTCTTGGCGGTCCCACGCGAACATAACTTTATGGCCTAAAAAACAATCTTTGAAACGAAGGCTCATTACCGAAATAGCAGCACCAGTGTCTGCAAGGGCGATAGTATTTACATCGTCTATACGCACACTCACTTTGTTCTTTAGCATCACAACAGCAGGAGAAATTGGCGAATCTGACCGTCCCGCGACCGCACCGCCATCGGTCGCACCAGCTAGTTTCCCAGCTGCGGCGGCGAAGGCGACCGACGACGCGGGGACGGCGAACGGCGCGATCGTGTCGGAGGCGGCGTAAGGCTTCGCTCGGAGGCGGGGGACTCGTTGCGGAATCTGCTAGGCCACTGCTGTCGTAGAGGGTGGATGACAGGTGTAGAGGTCGAGGTTTCGTGCACACGAGCAGGGTACGTCGAAAAGCGTGGTGCTCACGGCTGGCGGCGGCAGAAGCGCGAAATATGCCCTCGGAGGCCGCATGCGTAGCAAACAGGTAGTTCTCGGCTTACATTAGCGGGAGCAGAGATACGCGAAGTTGGGTAATGCTCGGCAGAACCACGTCGTGACGCCTGGTAGTAATCTTCAGGAATACGCCTTGTTGGTGCTGAGTGGTATTCCCCAGCAACCCGCCGGGATGGTGATGGACGGCGGCGACTGGGATCTGCAGGTAGAGACTGGAGGCTCGTGCTGAAATTCGCCTCTTCGCTGCGCGGTCTGCACTCGACGCGACGCTCTCGCATCCAGTATGATGATGGTTCGGGGCAATCGTCGAACGAGCATTGGTAGTGGGCATCCGCCGCTTGGAGCCGTCCTAGCTCCTCTCGAACTACCCGACGGATGACCAAGGGAATGCCTTCGCACGAGGCGACGTCCATACTTGCAACGCTGGGAACGTTGTCCAAGCGCCCGAATTTGGGTATAATTCTTCGGGTCTTGAGAGCCTCGAATGCGCGACACTGCTGTCTAAATTCGGAAGGAGTGCTCAGGTTTTCCTTCGTGATCAGGAAATTGTAGACGTCTTCGGCGATGCCTTTTAACAAATGTCCAACTTTGTCTTCGTCAGGCATGTTCGCGTTTACAATCCCGCAAAGCTTCAATACCTCTTCGATGTATGCCGTGCACGTTTCGCCGGGCAACTGAGCTCTACGCGAGAGCGTTTGCTCAGCTTTCTTTTTCTTCGAGCTCGTGTCCCCAAAGCAGGTCTTCAATTCCTGGACAAAGATTTCCCAAGTGGTGAGCACGTGTTCGTGATTCTCGTACCAAAGCAGAGCGGTGCCAGTGAGAAAAAATGCTACGTTCACGAGTTTCGCCGGCGTACTCCACTCGTGATAACGGCTCACTCTTTCGTAGTGTTTCAGCCAATCATCCACGTCTTCATCTGTTTTACCTGAGAATGTGCGTGGTTCAGGCGCCCAGCAGTTAGGTTGCCTTGGTCTGCGGCCAGCTTATTCCAAGGCCGTGGCACTGGTTGATGCAGCGGCGTTGCCCGTCGGCATGCCTGCTTCGGCGTCGGTCATGTCGGTGATTTCCGGGGGTAGACCGGCTAGACGTCTGCTTCTTCGAAAGTCTTCTGCGAGTGGGTTGTCCAGGGCGTCGGATTACCCAGCACCTCTCCACCAATGCTGTTACGGATGTGATGGGTTTATTTACAATGCGAAGTAGAAGCTGGAGAAAAGCACAAGAGACGGTCGCAAACCGCCGGTCAGCAATCCCTCATGCCAGTTCCTCTTCTTGCTCCTTCTTTCAGCGCCGCGTTACAATATACTGAGATACTCATTCTTTTCAATGCCAAGGCTATCTCGCACGCGAGTATACGTCAGCAAGCATCGGTCTAGTCTATGATACGGTAATTGCTGATCATTGTCCGACCAAAATCCTGTTTCCACATGAACCGCAGCACCTGCCACCAAACTGGCACTCACCTGACAAAAATTAAAAAAACTACGTATTCTAGAAATTACCAGTATAGGTCCAGACCGGAATTACGACATAAACAAGCATTATAGCTTACTATGTAATAATTTAAAAAAAAATCAATGTGCAGTCGACTGTCATGCATGCGAAGGGATACCACAAGAAGCCTATCTGTCCATGGATGACTAGTGCCGTCTTGGACCTCATAAAAAAGGACTATTGCTACACAAAAATTAAGCAAAATGGGGGTAATTCTTATTACGAAGATAAGTTCATGCAGGATAGCTCGAAATAAAGTGACGCAAATCACTCGTATTCGTAAGAAGGAATACTACTCTCAACTCATTGCTAGAAATGAGTTGAGAGAAATGGTCCTACACCCAGGTGTCGGGAATATCCGGCAAAGTTCATAGTGGCGTCTTTCAATAATTATTTTAGTAGCGTTGGCAAGCAAGTTAAAAATGCATGCCGTGATGTCACATTTAATACGCTCCCTGATAGGGTGGTCAATTCCTTTGCTTACATCGAAATCGCGGCAGCTGAGATCGTCACGGTAGTCAAACGATGCCATGCAAACACAGCGTTGGATGTGATGAGGTGTCTTTATTTATTTTAAAACAATGTATTGAGATAGTTTGTATTCCATTGGAAATAATATTCAATCACGCTTTTCACACAGCTACGTACCCTGATCTCCTAAAGCTTGCAAAAGTCGTTCCTATACACAAAAATGGAGACCAAAACCTTCCTGAAAATTATCGCCCTATATCTGTTTTGAGTACCATTAATACTGCCTTCGAAAAACTCATTGTAAAATGGGTCATGCATTTCATCCAAGGAGAATCTGTGCTAAGACCTCGCCAACATGGTTTCAGAAGAGGTCCACTGCCACCGCTATACTATCTTTCTCAGATATTGTAAACACCTACTTAAACAATAATATGGTTGTATTAGGTTTATTCAGTGACATAAAAGAGGCTTTCGACACTGTGCATCATGGGATATTACTAGAACGTACGGTTTTTGTGGTGTATGTCTAGACTTCTTCAGAAGCTATCTAACAGACACCAAAAGGTACGATTCCTCGATGTTGAATCCAATTTTTCTGCGGTTACAACGGGAGTCCCCCAGGGATCAGTGCTGGGACCCATATTATTTTCATTATACGTGAATGACCTGCCATTGTTATTGCATAATTTTAGTCCTATTATGTATGCTGATGATACCGTTCTCATTTGCGCACATGAGTCTCTAACCGAAGCTTTCCGTTTAGCCAACGAAGAGATGAATCTTATTAGTGACTGGTTTCACGCCAATAAACTGCTACTAAACGTAAAAAAGACAAATATATTCTAATGCATTCTTCACACAAAGTAACAGTCCTCTACTCATGTGTGCTTCAGATAGAGTGGGAGCCTATTGAACGTGTGAATAGTGTAACATATCTAGGTGTTGCAACAGACCATGATTTAAATTGGAAAATGCATATTGAGTCACTATTTAAAAAGCTCAGCAGTGTTTGCTTTGTGATATTTAAATGTAGACAATTTTTCGATGTACCAACATTCAACAATTTATTTTGCTCTTTTCCATGGCCAGTTATCATACTGCATAGAATGATGGGTCACACGTGTGACTCTTACTTAAAGCCACTTGTGTTGCATAAGCGAGAAATTTGATTTTTGTCAAATTGAAGTTATGCAGCTCCTCCCCCCCCCCCCATACCACCCTTTAACAAACTTCAAATCATGCCTCTTAACTTGCTCATAAACTATGAAAACTACAATTATGGTTCACAATTGTATAACTACCAATAGTGCACTTCCAAGTTCATTTGTTTCCTCCCGGTTTCGCACTCGAGACTACGAAGCCGGCAACTTCTTACAGCTGCTTGTAAAAAATGTATATGGCAAAAGACGGCTGTCTAGCGTTGGTTACACTTTGTGGAACAATCTACCTATCAAAATAGAACACAGTAAACACTTTCCTGTTAACCTGAAACACTATTATAATGACCTGTACTAGTGTTTTAAATCAAATTCAAATACGTTGTCAGCTACTTGCATGAAAAATGAATAAGTGAACAGTTAAAATTGCAATTTTGTATGTACATCTGTGAGCGTTTTTTTTGTGTGGATCTGAGCTAGCTTGATGCTAAGGATCCAGATGCTTTTTCTAGTATTTATCGATTCGTGTATCTTTTGGCAAATAAAATTCAGTTCAATTCAATTAACATTGCTTGGCACAAGAGTAGAATTGCACAAGAAAGATTCTCACTCGTTACAAAGGGCATTACAAAAGGGATAATTCTTCATCCTTATTATCATCAGCCACAGCACCAACAAAGTGTGAAGCTACGTAAGCACCTTACAGATGCATAGTGGGCACTTCGTTACTGTGCAAAATAATGGCGATTGGTGTAGTGGGTACCCAGTAAGTGTACTTGAAGTAGGCACTTTGTGAGAGTTTACTACGAGCTCTATAGAAGGCCACTTCTCCAGCTTATGCTGTGACTATGCTACGTGTTCCATGCAGGCCTGGCATTTTTTTCTGCATTGACCAGTTTTCCTTTTGGCTTGACATCTTTAGTCTACTTGTGCTTGTGTGATATATTGTTTTTGTGACGATTTTTTTACCACTTTTCAACATTTTGTCAGGTCAGCAGAAATCAGCACTGATAGAGAGCTCTCAAGGTCTTAGATGTAGCTGACGTTACTTAAATACTCATAGTCCACTTGCTGTCAACTCTGAGGCGTTACACTTCTTGCTGTCAATTCTGAGCTCATTATACAGTTGGTTCTAACGTGCTGCTTTCTGTTGAACCAAGCTGAAGTGTACCATGCTGTTCGCGATTGTGGTGTACTAGTTGAGTATGAAAATATTGCACACTGAAAGTGAACACATAAATACTTAAGATGTAATTTTACAGCTGTTTACAGTTGGATTAAGTGACAAATAGTCTGGTTTTTATTTTTAACACTAGTATAATGCCTGCTGTGAGCACTGCCTCGAGAAATGTTTGAAACTGCAAGTTAGGATACATGCCACTTTGCTTGGACGGGTTTACTTGTGAA
Organism: Rhipicephalus sanguineus; assembly: GCF_013339695.2. Lineage (NCBI taxonomy): Eukaryota > Metazoa > Arthropoda > Arachnida > Ixodida > Ixodidae > Rhipicephalus > Rhipicephalus sanguineus. Next base: position 6,928 of record NW_023614833.1, read on the forward strand.
TAAAAATAGTTCAGCAGAAACATGTTTCTCTTGGCCCAGTAGATACAGGACTTACTTCTATCAATGACATGAAAAAATAATTTTGCTTTTGTGTAAAAATATTTGAAGAGGAAGACCTTACAAAGCTTTTGGTACTGGGAAAGCATAGAAAGACCCTGCAGTCTGCTGTACGCAGTTTTTTTAATTGCCTTTATCTTGCTCCTATTTTTACTTTCTACAGAGAGCCAGAAGACTGCACTGGAAATCCATTCAACACCATATTGCAGAACATACCGTGATGTGACCCCAAGGCCCCCGAGTATTTTCTGACATTGTTCCCACTATTGCAATAAATGATGAGATCACACACAACAATTTTCACTCTACTGGAATAAATGTCGTGCACTTACAGCAAATAAACTTCTTTAAAGTCTCATTTGTTTTGTGACTCGTTTATGCTGCTTCCCCAACACCCACCACCATTATTCACAGCCAGGATACTACCAGATGGACTTGTCCCATCCATGAAAATGTCATAGCTATTTAGCAAGCACAGCAGATATACTTTTGTAATAAGAGCACAGGGTTTACACAGTACATGGGTCTGCATTACACTATCTGACCTTGGAGTCACTGAAAAGAAAGTAGTGTCTGTGGCCCAATCTAGAATGAGACATGGCACAACTTAGTTACAAGATTCCTTGAGTAAATTTATTCTGTATGTGAATCTAGCAGTACAAATACAAACAAGGCTTATGAGAGCTTTGTTCCTTCATTAAAATATGCTTAGCATAATGCTTTACATTTCACATTGTAAGGACTCCCAGGAAAGGTAGAAAGTCATGGATTCCTTGCAATTCTCTACAAATGTTTCAAAAGAGATGCTTCCGTATAGCAAAGTTTTTGAGAAAAAAGGACAGTATTTTGGCAATGAAGCAATGCAGATATGACAAAGTGCTTGAATCGAACTGAAGATGTGCAGATTAGAACCTCTACCACAAAGTAGTGCTCATAGTTAAAAGACGTCACGTGCAAACATGGACACACGAGAGAAGACATTGCAATCGCCGACTAACAACTGAAAAGGCGCACAGTGGCCGAAAAGAAAGTAGACACGAATTTTATGTGCGCATGCCCAGGCAAGATGTGATACCTATCAGTGCGCACACGCGGTGGTGTACGTGAGAGATAGCTGTTCAGGCATTTAATTTCTTCTTTATGAAAGTTAACCGATGGTTGGCTCTCGCATGCGCTACCATTATTATTTATACGCTGTGCCTCAACTATTCGACGTGTTACTTCATTTCTGTGCGTGTAGAAAACTGCGCATTCATCGAATTTTGTCGTGCATTTACACTCTCGACAATGTGAAGATAGATGCATGCATCAGCCAACTGTTCATTAACTTGCATAAAGCAGAAATCAAAATCCTGAACAGTTATCGATAGGTGTCACCTCTTACCTTGATTTCTCTCTCGTGCCCGTGTTTGCACGCCCTGTCTTTTAAAATGAATACGAACCAACTAGCTCAGCTCTCTCTTAATGTAGTGCTCATGCCGACTTGTCTCTTCCTGAAAAATGTCATCCAATTCATTATAGGTAACATAAAAGCGTCAAATCTGGAAGCATTCTTAATCTGTATTTCACGCCTGTTATGTCATGACAATTATAAAGCGCCTTGTTATCCATAATAAAGATACAAGGGCCTTTTAGGAAGCGTAACATGAGAAATGCATATTTCTTTACAAATAGAAGTGATGCATATTTCAAACCAGGACCGTCCCCAAGAATATTTTTTGGAGGGTGTTTCTGTGTAGAACACATAGCTTTGGCAACTTGTGGTCGCTATCAAGGCGTGGATGTACTTTAGTATCACCTGAAACGTTTAAGCACGAAAAAATGTCGGGGGTGTCAGAACCCCCTCAACTTCTTAGTTACGGCCCTGTTTCAAACCCCCATCCATATATATGTCTATTAAATACACTAGTTCCAAATAATGCCAAATGTCTTACAATTTATTCAATTAAGAGCTTACTTGGCATGTTAACCATCCTTGTCCATTTCGTTCAAAATTTCTCACGGTTTTTCCCAGCAAAAGTACTATAGCGTCTATATAACTTGTAACCTACTTTGAAAACACACACCTATTTTGTAACAAGAGTCGGTAATAACCATTGAAGCACCTTCACAGATATTTTTGCTTGCACCAAGAACCTGTTATATGTTATACTTTTGCTAATAAAACAGCAAATCCTTAACGAAGTATTGAGCCTTAGCAAACAATGTATTGTACTGGCAATCTACTTACTGATGTGATAAGCGAGCCTGATGAAAAACTAGGCAAAATATACAATTGAATGGAAAGTCGCAGTCAGTGTAAAATGGTAATATACAGGAAAATAGCAGCATGATTTACAAGTTGTTGAGGTACCAGCTGGCATTCGATTTCTCGTTAAGAAATATATGTGCTGTTGGGCAGGTAATGATGTATACATCAGAATAAACAGTGCACTGTTCTGTTAGACAAGTGCAAAGGGGAAAACAAACACTTTTTAAGGATGGGGTGGGATTTTGCATGCTATTTTCATGTCATTAGTGAACCTTGAACATTACATTAATGAAGAAGAGTCTGTGCTCTAATTTCAGAACATATGTTGTTATTTCTGTACTGCGCATCCAAGTGGTATGTGCATCATTCATTTGTGAAATTACTGGAGGGCAGGGGGTGGGGGGTAGTTCTAGGGGTGCTGTATATTTTGTCTTTGCACATTTCTTACAGTAAACATGTTCCTACTATAATGTACCACATTGAGAGTTTGCAAAATATGGGTATATTTCCAAGTACATCATTTCTTGAATCGACTTCTGCTTTCTTCTCCTCGTGCTCAGTTTTTCTTTCTGACCATGTTGTTAAGTTTGTTAACCGTCCTTCGTTTTAATGTATGTCCTTTTTTGGTTTCGATATTTGGGCCCTGATGGGCAATCAATTGACGTTACTACTCGGTTTTGCATGCCCGATTCACTGTAACGGATGCATTGCTTGCTGACATGTACATAACATGTCCTATTACATGTTGAAGTAGTAGTTCAACTCAGCAGAGCACCCATTAACATTTCATTAGTTCACATGAGAGTATGCTTTGCTCCCTGCCTTTTGCAAAATGAGGTACACTTACCAGAAGCTTGGATGTTTATCATTTAGAAAACGCAATTCCGGAAATGTTTTTTTTTACATTTCTATTGCGCTAAATTTAATTTTAACGGCATTGAGCCATGTTGTGAAGAATGAACAAATATCCACAAAGCGCCTCCTGTCTTTTCTTTCTTTTTTTTATTTCACCGTAGCTGAATAAGAATGCACTCATACGCGAGCAAAATTAAGTTATAGGATTTCTTGCGTCGTGTCAATTGTTATTATCATTATTCTTAGGTTTTAATATATAGAACTAAGAAAACACGAAGACACAGAGGAAATAGAGAGGGAACAGGCTGACAACTGCCACCTAAAGGGGCACAACGCCTGCCTGCTCCTTGGACGGGAAGGGGGAGCCAGAGGAAATGAAGATAGGGGGGAAAGAAAGAAGAAAACGCCAACAAATAACACAGACGCAAACACAAAAGAAGCCACATAGAAAAATGTCTATAAACGCGAGGCCAAATCAGTACTGTGCACATGTAAGGAAGTTAGTAGGGCTCGATGGGCCTGGTCACGCCGAGCAGCACAACCTCCCGGGAACAGGCAGTCATCAAGGTTCGTACACTTAAGACCAATAAGTCCATAGTCCTTGATGTGCAGTGCTCGCTGCATAACAAATGCGGGGCACTAAAGAATTATGTGCTCTAGTGTCACACAGGAGCCACACGACGTACATGACGGACTGTCTACTCGTTCTTGACGGTATAATCGCTCACGCACTGACACAGAACCAACTCTTAGCTTATATAAGAGGGCTCTGGCACGACGAGGCAATCCACGACCACGAATGCAGGGAGGGAACATTCCGCTTGCTACACGCCGGTCAGGGTGCTGTTTTAGATGTCGGCAGATCAACAGACGAGCGTTGTCAAAGAGGTATGAAATTTCTGTGCAGTCACATTCGTTATGGGCACAACTTGAAACTAGGTGATCGGCGTCTTCATTCTCAGCAATACCCACATGCGAAGGTATCCAGTGGCAAATGAGGGACAACCCCATGAGAAATAACACACGATCGCGTTAACACACGATCGCCAAAGGGCCGATACCATGTACACACTTCCGAATTAATGTTGATCACCACTTTGTCCATCGTAATACGATCCACGCAGCCGCGTATGGGCGCTTGTCAGCGAAAAGCCCAAACATTTCGGCGTCATCTCTATGGCGGGAACGGCTTTAGCACGGCAGCGCAAAACAAACAAGAACATAAAAGATAAAAACCAGCGGAAAACACAGGACACAGCGAAAAGAAGTCGACGGGACAGGCTAGTAAACGCGAACATGGGCGCAACCATGTTGCTTGAAAACAAACAAAAACAAAGAAACTACCGGAAGTGGCATATAGATCACATGACCATCTCCAGCCAATAGCGGCACAGTATGGGCCCCAGCCATCCTAGGGGATATATTTCGAATACACCGCAGTTCCCCGCGCAGTTCACCGAAAACGGAACCTTTCAACCATGCGCGCTGTTCCCCAAGGCAACGCCAAAGAGGTATTTTTTTCCATGAATCAAACAGAAACGAACAAGCAGCTATTTATTACGTCTCTTGAGCCATGGAAGGTTCTTTTTTTATTGCTGCTGGTTTGATTATGAGTGATTAATTGTAGTCGGACTCTCTCACATCATCGGGATCATTTCCAAAATGTCCCGCTCGTGGCGCTCATCGTGTGATACATTTAGCTTAATTTCTCGGTAAGTAGGGCGCTGCTGTTGATAATATTGCCGTTTTAGATGTTGTCATACATTGAGCTTTCACTCTGACACAAATTTTTGTTTGCCTTTAGTGTCCCTTTAAGGCAGCTGTATTCAGGAGGTTCAGAACTTCATTGTGGAGAAAGGAAAACAAGAGTAGCATGCTAACGGATCCTTCTCCTGAGAACAACGAGCGACAGGTCGCCGTTTGGGAGATCGCGCCAGAGAAAGGCCCGCGGTTTCAAGAGTGCATGAAGGTAAAGCATGTCGAGAACGAGGCCTTGGCCGGTCTTGAGTTGGGGACAATTCCGAAAGATGTTCCTTGAGGGGACGAGGTTTGTTCCAACAGCCCTAATGGGCTCAGTGAGGAGGAGCAGGAAATCTTCCTCGTGCCTCGTAACGACTTTTCGGAATCTTCAAATGTACAAACGGATAGTGTGGTGGCTGACAATAGCAAGGGCGCGACGCTTCAAGGGTTCGGCGATACCGTCGGTGAGGGCGCAGCTTTAGATTTTATCAGCACTGACGAAGATAATTTGGCCCGACAGTCCGACGTGGTGGAGAATTCAAAAAGTGAGCGGCATAGAAGGTGTAGCGCAAGCACCAACGAGCTGCACAGCTCCGCCAACGGACAGTTTGCGGAAACGAGATTTGGGGCGTTCATTCAGGAGCAAGCAGCGAGGGGGGCGCAGTGGGGGAAAGCAAGGAGCGCTCCAACGTCGGAAGGCGCGGTTGAGATTGACAACTTCGGGGACGCAACCGTGTCCGAGTCGTGAAAGTCGAAAGGCCAGTGTACAGCGAGTAGCTAAGCACTGCGCGCAGGGGCGAGCACAAAGAGAGAATGGCCACTGCTTTCCCTCCGTTTCTGGCGTTCCATTCACCTTCCTGACGGGAGCCGGCCGAAGCGCCGAATGTGGCGTGACTGTAGAATGCTCGTGCATGTTGCAGCCTCTGGCGAGCTAGACCGCGACCCCATCGGGTACGATTCAAGTGAATCTAATTGAATAAAGGGGGTATGGTAATTTCTTTCAGAAGCCACGGATGTGGCTATTTCGCGCAAAGAAATCACAAGGGAAGGGTTAAGGGAAGCCCAACCTTTCGACTGTTTATTCCAAATTTACTGCAGTAGTATATATATGCAAAGGCATGCGCGGAAAGCAAGGCAAACATCGAACATATAACGTTTTGTGCAATGCAATACATAGGTATAGACATGTGCAAAAGGGCAGGCTCACAACGATCGGATACCGTCTTAATCACTGTGCTTCATCATACCATCTTAATCACTGTGTGCTTCTGGGGAATGGTCAGTTTGAGTATTTTAGCACGTGCGTGTATCTTATGAAAAGCCGTTGATTTGTTAGCAATGTAGAATTCAGCCAGTTTAATTTTGTGGGTTACGAGATGCGGTGCAAAGTTCTAAGGAGAAAAACCGCGCAGTACTGAGGGCTGAAGAGACCATCGAAGTTTTTTAATCATTAGGATGAACTTCTAAAGAAGGTGTTTTTAGCGCGAAAACTAATTTTCTAGTTTTGAAAGGTTAAGTGCGATATCGTATGTGTTCACTTTCATGTCGATTTGGGGTGAATAGACATTTGAGGAGAGATATCAGCATAAGACCAAATCAGTCTGCGAAATGAGTTTGGCACTGAGCGGTGCAGTTTTCGTTACGCGCTATTAGGATTTACAACCACTTGGCGCAAGGTTTTAGCATAAAACCAATTCAAATGTTTTGAGGTGATTTTGAAGTGTATTGCACATGGGGTTATTATTTTTTTTCTTTTTTTGCACAATGTGCGTTGTAACGTAACGTAAGGATCAGCTTTTAGAAGAACTTAGAGGGATTAGGTGAGTGGTTAATAGTACTTTGTATTTTGCAACGTTATAAGAATGAGAGTAACTGAAGCGCTCAGGAGAGCACAGTGGTTTTTTTTATCAAAGGCGTTGGCATGGCCAGATAACTTACACCAAATGAGCCTGTTAGTGGGCAGTGTTTATCCCCTTATGTTTTGTTCTTTTTCTTTGAAGAATTAATGATCGAGTGATCACATGAGTGGATCACTAAGCTCCTCCGAACATTACGGTGTAAGCGATCGTTCAGACAGGTATGAGACGCGGTCGAACCCCTTGTTAGAGTTCTGACCGTAAAGGATGAGAAGGTTGTTTTGCAAGAGCAACCACAGACTTTTAGGTCACAGAGTAGGCCAAGGTTTCAGGAAACCTAGTGAGCTCAGATCTCAGCCATAGCAGACTATCCGCGGCCCAAAACAAAGACGGACGAAAGGGCGTTTTGGGGCTCACTGGGATGCAATCATCGCATCCGAGCTTATTCATCATTGGCCACCCCTTGACCGATGTTCTTCGTGGGACAGAACAGGCGAATGTAGTCTAGGATGAAAAGGAGGAACCTGCCTTCTTAAGCCTGAAGGCAGTACTGATTAACCATCCGGTTTTGCGAGCTCCTGATTACGACTGAGAATTCACGGTCCAGTGTGATGCGAGTTATCGAGGCCTAGGTGCCATCCTATGTCAGAAGGATGACGATGGAATGAACATCCCGTGCTCTACCTGAGCCGAAAATTGAGCTCTCATGAGATGGCGTACTGCGCTTCAGAAAAGGAGCGCGCTTGCATTGGGTGGGCCATTCATAAATTGCAGTGTTATCTCGGAGGCGCTAAATTCAGCGTAGAGATGGACCATTGTCCCCTTACCTGGCTGCAAACCGCGACATCAAAGAACAGTCGCCTTCTGAGGTGGAGTTTGATTCTTCATCAATATCATTTGACATTAAGTATTAGAAGGGCAAATTGAATGGAAACGCTGACGCGCTTAGCCGCTTTTTCTAAGCGATTCAAGGGTGCTCTTCCCAATGTCTCTAAATTGACATTTGAGTTGTTTTTTTTTTTTTTCGTGCAACTAATTGTGTGATTGTGTAATGTAGCAAGTTTGGTTTCTCAGCATAAGTGAGTCCTGAGAGTTCCGAGTGTCAGCTTTTCGTATAAAGCTAGTTATGAAAGCTTGTTTGCCATCTCTCTTTTGGCCTGGTTTACTCGGAGGAGGCGACCGAGTGCTTGCTTGTGCATGTGGTTGAGTTTCAGAGACGTTGAAGAATTTGGGCGACAACTAACCAGACAATGCAACAGGCGAAGGCAAGCTTCGGGCATTCAACTGTGGAGAATTCCGTCGACCCTTCGGGCAGCAGCGGTGACTGCTACCCTCCATTTCTCCACTGGCGAGGGAGGAGGCTGTTATAACTGTCCGTCGGTGGCGATGCGGTGACTATGAGAATGGACGGGAGATGCGTTTTCACCAGTGCTGCGGAGTTGCCACTCCGGAATTGGAATGACTCCGGAATCATTCCATATTTTCGCAATCCCGGAATCGAATGGGAATGGAACGGGGACAACGCTTGGAGGAATGGAATGGAATTAAGAGCCTTTTCCACGGAATGAAATAGGAATGGAATAAGGTCTTTTTTACGAAAATAGAGCACGTTTAAACGTGGTTTCATTCATTCATTCATGCAAATGCTATAGGCAGCGGGAGAACTGCCCCTATGGCAATTAGTAGGGTGGTTGTACTGCAGGAGATATGTCACCAAGCTACTATCACTTGACCTTGGTAACGTGTTTTGCGTACTTTTACAGTTCTTAATGCATCTGATGACATCAGCCTTATGTTCATTCTTAACTCGATAAAACTACCAAGGAGTCTTTCCTACATTGAAGAATTACAGGAATGGAATTGAGCTGCCCGGCCATTCCCAGACGGGAATGGCACAAGTTTTCTCATTCCGAGGAATTGAAAGGAATTGAATTGTGGTAAGTTCTAATTCCCCGGAATCGAATTCGAATGGAATGGAGGTGCCCATTCCGCAACATTGGTTTTCACACCACTGGAGCACCTGCAACCATCCCAGAAACAGACCCCCCGTGCGGGAAGCGCCCGACAATGGGAAGAGCCTTGAACGAGCTCCGTTGGGCGGCCGAGATACAATGATCTAGAAGAGAGACGTCAAAGTTGGCGACGTCTTCATAATGCGCCACTTTGAAATGGTTTGGTATGCTGTGGTGCCGACCAGTCCTGTATAACATTGACAGGAGCCATAAGTCGCTATAAACGCTTTCTTGCCCTTCTGGGGAGAGGCAGATGAACCTGCTCGAGTATCCTGTTCTCCCGGCTGACCCCACAAGCGTGTCGTTGACCGCAGGACCTTTGTTGTTTCAGTGAGTGCAACAGTGTTATTGGCTGGTGCCATGGTGGGTGGTGTCGTGTGTGTGATTGGTTACAATCAAGAAGGAGGAGCCAGCCTGAGGGGTTATAACGGCGGTGCTGAGTGGGAGAAAGAGCTGTGAGCCCTGGGCTCATCCAGTTCGCTCGTCGCTGAACTCTCACCTTTTCACTATGTAAATAAGTGTACAAAAAGTGCGAGTAACCATGTTTCTTTTCGTTTTCCCAACATGCTAGCATCATTTCCTCAACCCGGAGACTCTGTCACGCTACCAAACGGAGTCCGGGTACGAAGCAGCCCGAACGTCGCAACAACCGGTTGCAGCGGTGGGACGGCCGCAATAAGCCCTTGCTCAGCCACGGATATAAATTAATGATGGTGGCGGAAGAGCCGTGTGTGCTTTGTATTAGATGCTTTATTAAATAGGCATGCATTCCCTGCCATTATTCACCCTTGTCAGGCGAATAAAAACAGTTAATAAGAAAGGGGAGGGGAGGGGGCAGGTGCCTGCTCTGTCAGTATTTCAGATCTACCGAAAAAGGAAAGGGGGGGGGGCGGCGCTTGCTCGGGATGTTACGGTACACTTTACGCATTGTCATGGTACAAAACTAAAACTATGCAACTTATTGTAAAACTGATTACATATTTCAAATTAGCATAAAAGACTATGTGGACAGCAAACATTTCATTGCACTAGGCTACAGATTAAAGAAACTTTTTTTTGAGTAGCATCTCCCCTTAAGTACAGTACAAAAGAGTGTCAAAAGCACACAAATTTCATTCGTGCAGATAGCCCAGCAGTGAAGGATGAAATGGCCTACATATTTAACGACCATGCAGTTCGACAGGACAGGCCTGTTGCTTGGAGGTAGCCAAGTCCACAACAACAGCACCATTGTGAATTGGTAGATGATGGTGTCACCCCAAGAGGAGCACATGAGTGAACGACAAGGTGCCATTTCTCACGCTGACAAGAAGCTTCCCTATGACGAAAGTTCCTGGATTTTCTTTCTGTGGCAAACGCACATTTTAAGGCACATCCACATTGACCGAAGCATTCGAGCTCTGTTGCTCCCACCGGAAGTGTCCCGCCAATCTGTGCTCATAATGGCAAAACTGATTGAAGCAGTGTCAACACGCATCCCATTGCAAAGGGCTGAAAATTGGTGGTCCTTGAGTAACAAACAATGGTGACTTTCTAGAATACCTGAACACATATTGGGAGGGTCGAACCCCTATAAACATGCCGCTATTTCTAGTGACACTTTCTGGCATATTATTTTTATTTTTTTAGCGTTAGCTACACTGGACTAGCCGTGCAGGTTTCGCGTGGATCCTCAAGAGCCGTGCTGTGCATTTGCGAGGATCAGTGATGTCACGCACCAGTGGCGGCCAGTCCCGCGCACTCCGCCGCCACCGCGTGCGACTCTCCGCCGCCGGTCTGCGCTTTCCAGAGGAGCGACATCGTAGCCTTGGCAGACTATTGGCGCCGGCGCGCACGCAGCTATTCGCCTTCGCTGTGCTGTCGCCGTCTGACACTGCGCTGGAGCCGCTTGATAGCGCCTCTGACTGGCGTTTGCCAGTGTGGTATAGCCATGGAGAAGGAGAGCGCAAATGCTGCTCAACGGCGCAGAAGAGCGGAGAAGCTTAACTCATCGGATTCCAAAGTAGTTGCCTGGCAAAATAAATATATGTGCCACATAATACGCATACCGTGTGTGTGTCTTTGGAGCAGCAGCGAGCATAATCAAGCTAATCCTAGACAATCAGGAAAGCTAAGAATAATTAGCTGAACCATTGCTAACGCTACGTTATCCTGGTATAGCCGAGCTAAGCCACTGAAACATTTTTTGTCTGCAGCTGCTACCTTACGTTACCTACAAACGTCGGTTCATGCTTGAATTATAGCACAAGGACCCAGCGTGCAGTATGACTACGTGAGGTATCATTACGGCGTCGGTCATTGCATATTTCTGCAGAAAACGGTAGCTGAAGCGGCCGGCTGGGCGCTCTAGACAAGTGTGATTCCGTCTGTGCGTGCGTGTCTGTATCGCGTGTGTATGTGTACCTGCGTGCATGTCTGTATCGTATGTGTGTGTATCGTGTCCATGCCTCTACACGTGTGCATTTATGTGCGTACGTGTCTGTATCGCGTATCGTGTCTCTATCGGGTGTATGTATGTATGTATGTATGTGTGTGTGTGTGCGTGCATGTCTGTATCATATTTGTATGTATGTGCGTCCGTGTCTGTATCGCGTGTGTATGTATCTACAGGGGGATGGAAAGAAACGCTGTGTTCATCACGCTCTGATCTTGGTGGCAATAAAGAGATGCTATACGAGGGCGGTCCGATAAGTCCTTAGCCTTCAAAAGAAAAAAAGAAAATTTTGGAATGGTGTCGATTTATTTCTCAACACAGTCCCCTTTCAACTCTATACACTTGACCCAGCGATCCTCCAACTTCTTGATCCCGTCAGAAAAATACGTTTTCTCCTGAGCTGCAAAGTAGGCCTCAGTGGCGGCGATAACTTCTTCATTCGACTCAGAATTTTGTCCGGCGAGTGACTTTTTCAAGTCGGCAAACAAGAACAAATCACTCGGGGCCAAATCTGGAGAATACGCTGAATGGGGCACCACTTCGTAGCCCATTTCGACCAACTTGGCCGTGGCGACGGCGCAGGTGTGAGCTGGCGCGTTGTCATGGTGGAAGAGCACCTTTTTCTTCACCAAATGTGGCCGTTTTTTTCGCACTTCGGCATCAAATCGGCCCAGTAATTCAGCGTAGTAGGATCCTGTCACCGTTTTGCCCTTCTCAAGCTAGTCGACGACGATCACATCTTGAGAATCCCAGAAAATGGTGGCCATCACCTTTCCGGCTGATGCGACAGTCTTCGCATTCTTCGGAGCAGGTTCTCCGGGTGCAGTCCATTGTTTCGACTGTTCTTTTGTCTCTGGTGTGTACCAGTGAATCCATGTTTTGTCGACGGTCACAAAACGACGCAGGAACTCCTTCGAATTACGCTTAAACAGCTTCAAGCACTGCTCTGAAGTGGTCTCACGGACGCGCTTGTTGTCCGGAGTGAGCAAACGCGGCACCCATCGCGCCGACAGCTTTCTCATGACTAAAATTTCATTCAGGATATGACCCACGCGGTCTTTTGAGATGCTTACTGACTCAGCTATATCGCGCACCTTCAGTCGGCGGTCTGCCAATAAGAGGTCGTGAATTTTTGCCACGTTATCGGCCGTGGTAGCCGTTTGCGTGGCCCCTGGGCGAGGCTCATCAAAAAACCGACGTGCGACCACGTTTAAACTCGTTGAGCCAATTTTTTACGGTTGCCATCGAAGGACAAGACTCACCGTAGACGGCATCCAGTCGCTCTTTGATTTCGCGGCGCGATTTCGCTTCCAAAAACAAGAATCAAATCACCGACCGATATTGCTCTTTTTCCATTTTTAACGGACACATGAACATCCCCTGCTTCCTCAAGCGGGCCAAAACAGAACCGCGAGTCCGATTCGACTGGATCTTCGGATGTGTCCCTCTAAGATAGCGTACTTAACGTCAGTATATGTCTCATGCGATAGAGTCGCGCTCTCGCGGTGAGGCTAAGTACTTATCGGACCGCCCTCGTAGATGGTTCTTGATGTATCATGGATGGCTCTAGTAGCTTTTTTTCCTCCTTATGCAGGGTAGCACTCGAAGACTCATCTCTCTTCTCATCAAAGCAAATGATGTGAGTAACCTTATGAAGTGCATTCAACCTCCCTGTACAATTCATGAGGAGGAGGTCAACCAGAGTTCATTCAAGGGTGCTTCCACTCAAGGTCAGAGTTTAAGCAAAAACACACTTGAACGCACACAATAAGGTGAGGCCTCCATCCCACCACCTTGCTGCCACTTGATGAAAAAAATGAGGCATTTCCATCGTGACTCCCAAATCACAGCTGTACATGGTACTAATTCTTCTAAACAGAGAGAAATTCCAAGAGCAAATTTATTGTTATTTAGTTTTAGGTAAGGTATCCATGCATTTGTTCATCATAGGAGGAGACTAAGAATGTATACAGCTTTTTTAGTAGTCTTCACCCTTTATTCCTCAGGGTGCCAACTTAAAAAAAAAAAGAAACGTCGCGGTTTCGCCGCAAGGGCAAAGCAACGAATGTGATAGCGACAAAGTGGGATGTTGTATGAAGTAAGGCTAGCACCTAACTCCAATCTGATGTAACGCTACAAAATGAAAACGCTGGCTTAAGGAAATACGGCCCCTCCAGTGAGCGAAGTGGTTTTCATCCTGTCTATCGCTTCAACACGAAGTGGTGAGAGCATAGCACTCTGGCTAGAGCAGGCACTTGAAGGGACACTAAAGAGAAAAACGATTCTTCTCATACTAGTAAACTACTCTATTCCAGAAACGAGAAAACGCACAGATATGCGGGTGGCAATGCCACTTCGACGTTCCCGCATCGAACGCCGTGACGTCATAGGTTTTGACGGCGTCTACTAAGTCCTACGTAGTTCCTAATCGATAAAAATGAAATACATTGTACTCTGAGGGGGCCATAGACTTAACATACCAAGTTTCAGGAAGTTTTGTCGAGCAAATGTCACCAAATTATGAAAAACACACTTTGAAATCTGTGATGTCATGCACTAAATTTAAAAATGAAACTTTGATCTTGCTTTTCTTCTCTAACATATGATGGTGAAATTAACAGCATTAGAGTTCTCAGATTATCAATCTTAACTGGCTCGTTGCTTCACTTTAGTGTCCCTTTAACACTGTCACAAATAAAAAAGCATATAATGTCCAGAAACCATTGAAGTACCTCCTTATTGCTTTGTGTCTTGACCCCCTTTTAACACTGCTTAGCACTTGGAGCTGCATAAATGATCACTGACTGATGGGCCATTCCACTGGAAGTTGTGTTTTGTACCATCCGCCAAACCCACAACACACACCACCACGACTTCTACTGCAACCAAGCAGAGTGGGTATCCACTATGGTGGAGATGCAACAATCAATCGCACCCTGCTCACACTACTCCCCCACATGGCCTCCTCCTTTTCACTGTCCAAACACAGCAGTAGCAGAACTCGTGTGGTTCCGCAAACAAAACTTTTCTTTAAATCAAGTGAATACGGGGCACAAGCTCACGTGGTCATCTGGCTCGGTGGGACTGGTACCACCTTCTTGATTGGAGACAATCATGTCGTCCACAAACTGCTCGTACAGGCTCCTGCAGAGAGGCACCAAGTAGGCAAAACAAGCGTGCTCACACGACTGGTGGTTGCAGCCAAGTACACAAATGACCAACAAGTGGCCAACGCACACAGCAACCCGTAGACAAGTACTTGCATCTATGGCAATCACTGTGCCAAAACACAAATTCAACATGACATTTTCCCACAAGCATACCTCGGCACACTCACTCATGAGTGCACTCACTCACACTCATTTGAACGTTGTGAGTGTGAGTACGAGTGAGTACTCATGAGTGTGAGTGGACATGAGTGTGAGTATGAGTGAGTACTCATGAGTGTGAGTGAACGTGAGTGTGAACGCGAGTGAGCACTCATGAATGTGAGTAGTCGTGAGTGTGAACGTGAGTGAGCGCTCATGAGTCTGAGTGGACGTGAGTGTGAACGTGAGTGAGCACTCATGAGTGTGAGTAGTCTTGAGTATGAACGTGAGTGAGTGCTCATGAGTGTGAATGGACGTGAGGGTGAACGTGAGTGAGCACTCATGAGGGTGAGTAGGCGTGAGTGTGAACGTGAGTGAGTACTCATAAGTGCGAGTAGATGTGAGTATGAATGTGAGTGAGGGCTCATGAGTGAGTGGACGTGAGTGTGAACGTCAGTGAGCACTCATGAGGGTGAGTAAGCGTGAGTGTGAACGTGAGTGAGTACTCATGAGTGTGAGTAGATGTGAGTATGAACGTGAGTGAGTGCTCATGAGTGTGAGTGGACGTGAGTGAGTACTCATGAGTGTGAGTAGATGTGAGTATGAACCATAGCTCGGCACACTCATTCATGAGTGCACTCACTCACACTCATTTGAACGTTGCGAGTGTGAGTATGAGTGAGTGCTCATGAGTGTGAGTGGACGTGAGTGTGAGTATGAGTGAGTACTCATGAGTGTGAGTGGATGTGTGTGAACGTGAGTGAGCACTCATGAGTGTGAGTAGTCGTGAGTGTGAACGTGAGTGAGCATTCATGAGTGTGAGTGGACGTGAGTGTGAACGTGAGTGAGCACTCATGAGTGTGAGTGGACGTGAGTGTGAACGTGAGTGAGCACTCATCAGTGTGAGTAGTCCTGAGTATGAACGTGAGTGAGTGCTCATGAGTGTGAATGGACGTGATTGTGAACGTGAGTGATCAAAAATGCGCATCTTCGGTGGCGTTGACGCCAGGCTCCGTGCTCGAAGTCACGCTAGGAGGGCGGAATATTCATGGAGCCGCGGACACGGACAACGTGCGCCCGTTAACGGTGAGTGTACTGCTTTCGTAGGCACATATATACAGCTTTAGCTGGGCGTCTGCAGCAGCTCTGCGGAAGTTATCTGCCAGCCATTTCCAACAGCAGCCTGCGACCGCGGGGCTGTTTGCGGATGCCCAACAAAAGCTGTCACCGTTATGCGCGTTGCTGTACAAGCTCCCATAAAATGAGCGATGCAAACAAGTATCAAGGGTAATTTTTTTGCTGATCGCACATTCTGTCTGCACTGCTGAAGGTGCAAGATGTCGTTTTGAGATGCGCTTTAGTCTACTTCATAACAACATTTTTATCAACCTTGAGTGTACAGCGTGCTTCCGCGCGTGGGAACGTGAAAAAAAAGCCCGTCTACAGAACGCTTATACGCACCTATATATTATGATTTTTCTTGGCTTAAAGACGCTAGTTTGAGGTGCAGATATAGTAGGATGCTTCCAGCACGTACGCGTTGGTCACTTAAGTTGGACACGCCTCGCCGGTAAGGTGAAAAAGCGAGAGACTTTCGACGGCGCGCGTTGTTGCGGTCGCCGCCATGCACTTTTCTCCTTGGTTTCTGTTTGCTGTTTTCGTGGTTTGCCAACATCTGCGATGACGCCATAACAGAATGAAGCGAGTTTACGTGATTGTGGGAGTTATGTGCGCTAATTCTAGCATATATGACATGTCTGATCTCGACGTAGGCGGCGTCTGCGCGCGCTGGGTGTCGTTCCGGGTGCTCGTACTCGAATGTGTTGCTGAGTATTTAAGGATGAGTACGTTTGTAAAACATTGCGGTCAGTAACCGCTCACGGCGTGCCCCTGACTGCCGGAGGATGTGCTTGTGTGTCGGAATATGCTGGCGCAACCCGTGCTTATTCTGAAACCAAATTTTGAAGCGATTTCTCAGAAAAGAAGTGCTTTCATTCGTGCATAGGCAGTGCGACGCGACGGCGAGCTCCGGCGCCGCGCCAGACAGCGTACGCGAACTCGTGAACCGCGCCGAACGGCAGGCAGCCACGCGACCACGCGATATATATGATGCATACGGCGGCGTCTTCGACACGCTAGCCGATCAAAACGCGCTGCAAGAGTGACAACTGACTCTTGCAGAAAAGTTAAATATCATTTTCTTACTCTACCTTCCAAAAGGGGTCAAATGAATTACCGAAGAGAGTCGGTTGCCGTGACCCCTTTTTGACCTTTTTTTTTCTTGGAGTGTAGCACTGTTACGACTATTAATTTTCCTGGGACCGGTGACGTGTGCAACACCACCACGAGCAACCTTTTTGCTAATACTAGAGAAAGTAAGAGTCCGCCGCGGTGGTGTAGCGGTTACGGTGCTCGGCTGCTGACCCGAAGGTCGCGGGTTCGACCCCAGCCGCGGCGGTCGCATTTCGATGGAGGCGTGGTGGTAGAGGCCCGTGTACTGTGCGATGTCAGTGCATGTTAAAGAACACCAGCTGGTCAAAATTTCCGGAAGCCTCCACTGCGGCACGCCTCATAATCATATCGTGGTTTTGAAGCGTTAAACCCAGATATTATTATCAGAGAAAATAAGTAAGCGCTCAGCAACAGTAAATGATTTTGCCAACTAACATAACATAATGGTGTTCCAGTTTTACGGTCTGCTAATTCTACTTGATCACTGTAGTTGGTAATACTAACGCGTTGTCGTTTCTTTATTATCTTTTTGTAGTTTTGGAGAATTTACCTAATGCTTGCCTTCGTGATTTACCTTCAAATTGCTGTTTCGTAAATCAGTGTGGTTAAGGTATTGTTCATCATTCCACGTCCATATTTTCTTCTTGTTCTAAAGCATCGTGTGATTTGTCAGAGAAAATCCTAAATTTGTTTTGATCCTGACTGTATCTATCTTAGCCTGTCTCTTGCCGGTTTACTTTACTTTTTTCCTCTTCAGATTGAGCGCAATTTTCGACATCACTAATCACTACATTTTACTTTGGCTACAGCAAAAATATTTCACGTTGATACTCCGCAAAGTGCGAAAACTAAAAGTCGGAAATGACATCACAGGACAACCTGTATCTGTGCCAGTTCGTAGTCCATAGAGGTCGGGCTGCTCCGTAAGTTTACTTCTTTCATAATACTTTCTCACGCATCCCAGACTTCTCACATGTACTTAAAAACAAAAATTGTAGAAAAAAAGACGCGATCATTCTGTGTGTCACGGCCTCTGTCTTGACGTCGCGACAATATGATAAAGAAGTTTTGGTTACCTCAGCACGATGGCTTTGAAAGAACCGAGGGACCGTGAATATCCTAGAAACCAGGAAAATGATTCACAGTGCCCATGATGCATTCTCCTAAGACGGCTTGAGTACCAAACCCATCGGGTGCGACTATTTTACCATGCAATTTATATCGCACAAGCGCCTTCTTGCTATTTCTTTTTCACACGAAGGCCACAAAGGCGAAGGTAGCGCGCAGTTTCGCGCTTGAGAGGTCACTAGATTTTTTGAGCCAGCCTTTCGTGCTTCGCGTGACACATAAAAAGGCTTTCGCCTTAATAAATTTGAGTTTGTGATGACCTTTTGACCCTTGCGCATAATGAGGTAGGTAGGTAATGAACTTTATATTATTTAGAGTCCAACGAAGAATCACTGGCCCGGGCTACGCCTCCAGGAGCCGTCATCCGGGGAACATCGTACGACGTCCTCGGCGATAGCCCTGGCTCGCTGGACAGCCCAGATTTGGTCCACTAGATGTGGGCTGAGAATGGCGGCTCGCCACCGCTCAGCCAGTCGTCATGGGGTGCACACTCTCTCGTCCGCGTATTGGCAGCGAATACCGCACTCGCACTTCCAAAGAATGTGTGCCATGTCGGCTGTCTCGTGCCCGCACCACGGACAGCCGGGTGACGGGTGGAGCGATGGACACAGCCTGTTCAGATGCCGGGGATATTCGAATGTGTCAGTTTGCAGACGTCTCAGGTCAGACGCCTGAGACCTCTCTAGCTGCTTGTGGGGTGGCGTTTTCCTGAAGTGGCTGAAGATCTCGTGGTATGTGACCGTGATGTCCATGCAGTCCTGTAAGGCTTCGGGGTCTGTTATCATCGTCGCAGAAGAATGTCCTCCAACCATGGGTGCCTCGCCATCGACGATGTCTCGCACAGCGGTGGCCCTTTTCGTCCGCGTCGCGACGGGTTAGCAGTCTCGCGACGCGGTGGGCGCGCTTGTTGTGGTTCGACGCTCTCCCACAAGCTCTCCCACATGCGCGGGGAACACACTTGAGAGATTTGGTGGTGATCGCGCCGGACTTAAAGTCCGCGACTCTGGCGTTCAGCATGTGCGCCGCCTCGACGGAGACCCGTCCTTTGGTAAAGTTTCGGACCGCCGTCTTGGCGTCGCTCACAAGTATGTCCTCGTTGCCACTATGCAGTATTGCTAGGGCTATGGCCATTTCTTCTGCCGTCTCCAACGATGGCAGCCTCGCCGGTCCCGTGGCGGTGGTCAACACGAGCGCATAATGAGATTATGTATTTCCCGTGATCTCGTGTGTGTGTGTGTGTGTGTGTGTGTGTGTGTGTAATAATAATA
The DNA here is from genome assembly GCF_013339695.2 of Rhipicephalus sanguineus. NCBI lineage: Eukaryota > Metazoa > Arthropoda > Arachnida > Ixodida > Ixodidae > Rhipicephalus > Rhipicephalus sanguineus. Next base: position 26,069 of record NW_023614833.1, read on the forward strand.
ATAATATCTGGGGTTTAACGTCCCAAAACCACCATATGATTATGAGAGACGCCGTAGTGGAGGGCTCCGGAAATTTAGACCACCTGGGGTTCTTTAACGTGCACCTAAATCTAAGTACACGGGCCTCAAACATTTTCGCCTCCATCGAAAATGCAGCCGCCGCGGCCGGGATTCGATCCCGCGACCTTCGGGTCAGCAGCCGAGCACCATAACCACTAGACCACCGTGGCAGGGCTGTGTGTGTGTGTGTGTGTGTGTGTGTGTTTACTGATTGGGCTTGTATATGTACGAGCGTAGCGATGTGGGCTTGTTGGTGCATAATGGAAAGTGTCTCTTCCTATGTGTCCTCGTCTATACCAGCGCTAAGAAACTGGCTTGTATATGGACGAAGGAAAAGGGCTAGCAGGGAGCGTCACATGGCATTACAGACCAATTTTCTCGCTTGATGAGGCATATAAGACTTTCGCCTTAATACGAATAACTTTATATGAAGTACACCTGTTCAATGTACTAGATACACCTATTTATGGCGTAACGCAGACGTCCATACTGATGAGGCATATAAACTTCGCTTAATACGAACAATATATATGAAGTACACCGATTCAATGCAGTAGATACACATTTTTATGACGTAACGCAGAGTCCATACTGCGGCTCAACTCGCCATGTCTCAAAGCGGCATACTCCAAGGATTAACGCGGCCGCTGGTGTGGCGCACAGAAATCATAATGTGGCACAAGGCCGATCAGCGCTGTGGTGGTGTGCTTCTTCCTCGACGTCGTGATTTATATCTGGATTTTCACTGTGTTCGCCGACAAAACAAGCCTAAGCATTCAATGCTATATTGGTCGAGCAGCGTGCAAGCGCAACGCACTTTCAGGGTCGAGAGGGGGGGGGGGGGGAGAAAATTGTCCCTGACATAGCGGCGGAACATGTTTATGCATGGCCTGACATTTTGTACAAACTATTCCTACCCGCCCCCCACTCTTACCTTCGTCATTGTGTCCTGGCCCTCGCGGGAATAAATTTTCGTGACTGCGGCTCGTTAGCTGACGTGAGTTTTAAACCCCTGGCATAAGCAGTGAAGGTGGAGTTAGCAGATAAGCGCCCCATACATTTGCTGTTTGGTCAGTCGACGAAAATGAAAAGTTAGACGCTAAAAGGTCGTTATTCGCCCCTCGTTAAAGGGGCACTGACACAAAATTTCGCGGCCGAGATAGCCTGCGGGATCGATTCCCGTGTACGTGCGTGTACCATCTGCAAAATATCGACAGCGAATAAAGCTTGGAAGGTATTTTATATGAATTTTGAAGTTCGCCCGCGCGATCCAGCATATAGGCCGCACCAGTTGCATGACACCCTCGGAGGTGACCCGAGGTGACCCCCCCTACTTCCCCCTACGTAACCGTTGCAGCCGGTACAGTTATGATGCGTCGTAGCCGCCATTTCTGTTTGACGCCGCTCGCCGCGCCGCTGCGCTGTTGGTGTCTGCTCGATCGCTGCTCGTGAGTGTGTGGCCGCGGCGCACGCGTGTTTAAAAGTTTGTGTTTGGCGACACTACCCCTTTCCCGTTTCCTGCTCCCAATGCCTTCTTGATTTCCCTGGCTGCTGGGCGGAAATGCGTCAATGTTCTGTGTGGCTCACGTGACCGAGCGTTTCACTCGCTAGGTGGTGATAGTTGCACCCGGTGGCTTGTCGTTTTTGGAGCTCTGTCCAACTCGAAACTGAGGCTGTGTCGGGTAATGAGGAGCTTGTATTTAATATCTGTCGCGCGCTGCAGCAAACGATGTGCCGTGTTATGACTAACAGGCCCCCAGCAACCCATGCAGCAAAAAAACGCGGGGCGAAAATTTTTGTGTCAGGACTCCTTTAATTCGGAAATCGGATAAATTCGGGCGTGTTCTCTGGTTGCCGCAGTCTTATGCATGTTTAATGTTTCAAACTCTCGTTATTCGGTCATATTTGCCCGCAACCCGGTTAATTCGGGCGATCCTCGGAGCGCACCAAGCATCGAGGTTCGACTCGGAGTTCGACTACAGGAGGAAAAACGGCATTCGCGAACAACTCAAACGGTTTGCGGTCCTTCATAAAGGCTGGGTCGCCGTCCACGATCTAGCCATAATCCGTTGTTGGCGACAAAGACTTCGACGGCTACGCCCACTTGCTTGTCTTCTCGTTTTGCCCGCGCACGCGGAACTGCGTGGGTGGTATATCTATGATCGCGTCCATAGCGCCATCGGCGACTGGGGTCAAAGCTGCGACAAGCAGTAGTTTCGTTTGCGCCGCGTCGCTTCAGAACTGTGTAGTAGCGCATTCATTATTGTGCATTAGCGAGCTAGGTTTATTCAGCCCGGATGCTGTGCCGAGCATTTTCGTTTCGACTGTGGGCGCAGGCCGCGCTCACGCCTTCGAACTGCGTGGTCGCTATGATCGTGCCTTAATTTAGGGATCGCACTTTCGTCACAGCGGATGCGGCACTCAGTAGCCTCGTTTTGACTTCGGG
>NW_023614834.1:0-35426 GCF_013339695.2 Rhipicephalus sanguineus
ACTTAAGTAACACGTGCTTGGCTTTTTAGACAGTTTTTACTCTTTTCTGCGACTGCGTGATTCTTAATTTTGTATTTTTTTCAGACTGTGTGGTATATCTTTCTGCGGTTGCATTAACCTTCAGTTGCTAGTAGCGCGTCTCCTGTGCCTTTCATTCTCATTTCTCCGTGCTGTGGGGTTTTTTTTCCGCACTTTCTCTAACTATGAATACACATCAACTCGCCCCAACTGTCCATTTTAGGATAAAGTTTGCTGAATAAAGCCGGTTCCACTAAGTGTCATTTTGAACAATGCGAAATTTTCAAATCCACATGCTACTGGAAAGGTTGCAGCAGTATTATGCATAACACTCTGAACAATCCCAGTATTTGCCCAAATTCTGAAGGAAATGTTCGAGGTAGTGTAGAATGAGGCACAGTGGAGTGTTCCCACAATACACTGTCTCGTACACAAGCAGTGGGCGAGCAGCTCTTGCTGCTTTGCCAGAAATGTGTTCCTGAAAATGATACAAAAAAGTTCATTAAGCTTTCTGTGTCCATAAAAATGAATTTCTCGTCAAGGACTCACACTTCACTATACTTAATGCCATAGGTCGGCAAACTCACTCATGAGTCGACTCACCTCAAACTCAGGTGAAGCCGTGAGTCTGAGTCCGGCTGAGTAATATGTTTGTTGAGTTTGAGTTTGAGTGAGCTGGCTGAGAAAAGTTTAGTGAGTCCGAGTCTGAGTGAGTCCGGTTGAGGAAAAATTGGTGAGTCTGAGTCCGAGTGAGCCCTAAGCGCAAAATATATTTCTTGAGTGGTCCGAGTGAGCTCCACCTTTTGTTGCCGACTTATGGTCCTATCTACTCATCTTCAGCAATACTATCAGCCTTATATCGGCTTACGTCTATACTCAAGTCTATTCACACATTTCTCGGCACACTAGCATTCATGCGCCACCTCAATATTTATTGATCAGAGCCGTGAGTTAGAGGAAGGTTGTCATGAACTCCCCCCGCAAACTCTTTCATGGGAATTTCTTGAAAAAGAAATATCTTTTGCGAGTCGCGCCTTTCATAGAAATGTCCTTACTGGATCGATATATGATAGTGATGATATAGATAATATGATAACTCGTATTGAAGGTACAAGATCAAAAGGTGTATCGTAGAGCACTGATTACGTGAGATATTGGTGTTAAAGAGGATTGACACTATGATTGAAAAAGCTAATTTTACGCCAACGGACTCATGAGTCGACCCTACCAGGCTATAGCTGCCAGACATCAATATACATTGTGCAAACTCTTTTATATCAATGTACACTAAGCATTCAGTTACTTCTGTAAGGGCACGCTTTACATTCCTATGACGGAGGGATCAACCATGTTTTTTTCATTGCACTTTTCACTCGACGCAATGTGCAGAATGACACCTACTGCTGCCCGAGCGACGATAAGACGCGCGAACAGAGGAAACATAAGTATTACTACCATTTGTGTTCCTAATGGTACCGCGAACGCAGCGTGCCCATCATCTGCTTGGTAATACACACAGCGGCAGGCTCGCTTGGGTCGCCGTGTCATTCTTACAACATATCGCACTCGCAGTTAGGCATATCGTCAAAACAACGCATTTCACGCCGAGCGGCGAGAGCAGGCACAAAAAGCGCAGACAAGTCGACACAGCAGGGCAGTTCAGAAGCGGCGTTCACAAGGCCAAGGTAATCCATGACGGCTTCGCTTCGGCATCCCGCACTCTGTGGGGCCAATGGCGTAGCCAGACTTTTCTTTTTTTTTGGGGGGGGGGGTGTCTGGCATGTCAATATATTGTTACGGATGTGATGGGTTTATTTACAATGCGAAGTAGAAGCTGGAAAAAACACAAGAGACGGTCGCAAACCGCCGGTCAGCAATCCCCCGTGCCAGTCCCTCTTCTTCCTCCTTCTTTCAGCGCCGCGTTACATTTCCCTCCGGGCAAGACGAAGCTCACCGAGCGAGTCAGAGTGATCGGTTGTTGTAGGGCTTCAATCGTGCAATATGCACAACCTGCGTGTGGCGCGAACGGCGGTTCTCAGCTGTTACTTTCGCGACGACGTAAGTGACGTCACTCAAGCACTGGTAATGACAAAGGGACCAGAGTACTTGGAAAGGAGCTTCTGGCAGAGTCCCTTCTTTCGAATAGGCGTCCATAGCCAGACAAAATCACCTTTGGCGAAGGTGACTGGCAGGTGTCTTGCGTCGTAACGGTCTTTAGCACGAGCATGGGAGGAGAGAGTTCTAAGTCGCGCAAGTCGACGCGCCTCTTCGGCGCGACACAAAGTCTGCGCAACACTGGCATTCTCGTTTGTCGAAAAGGAAGTATGGTGTCGAGAAAGGTTTGAGGATGACGAGCATAGAGAAGGAAAAAAGGCGTATATCCTGTGACCTCGTGTTTTGCGGTATTAAAGGCGTATGTAACGAAAGGTAGTACAGCATCCCAGTTCTTATGGTCCGCTGAGACATACATTGAGAGCATATTGATGATGGTACGATTGGTGCGCTCTGTTAAGCCGTTGGTCTGTGGATGATAAGGTGAGGAATGCCGATAGTGACACCCACAGAGCCGTAACAACTCTTCAACAACATCAGCGGTGAACTGCCGGCCACGATCACTGATCACCACACGAGGGGCTCCGTGACGGAGGATAATGGAGTGCAGCAGAAACCACGACACATCTGATGAGGTGGCTGAAGCAACTGCCATCGTTTCAGTATACCGCGTTAGGTAATCTACGCACACGATAATCCAGCGGCGGCCGGTGGCAGACTTAGGGAAGGGGCCGAGTAAGTCTATGCCGACTTTCTCAAAAGGTGAAGTCGGTGGTTTAACAGGTTGCAGTGTGCCTGCCGGATGAGTAGTAGGTTGTTTGTGGCGCTGGCAGACATCACAACTCGCGACGTAGTGCTTGGTCGTCTTCCACAGTCGAGGCCAGTAGAAACGTTGTCGGATACGGTGAAGTGTCCGGGCAAATCCAAGGTGCCCAGACGTAATGTCGTCATGCATTGCGCGGAAGACCGCAAGGCGCAGACATTCGGGGACGACGAGTAGCAGTGGGGCGCCATCGCTGGAGTAATTCTTGCGATATAGAAGGCCATCATGAACTACAAATGGCGTTGCGCGTTCAGAGCTGCGGGTCGCATCGATAATTTGTCTCACTGAAGGGTCGCGCTGTTGCTCGTGACCGAGGCGTCCAAACTAGGGAAGTTGGAGGAAATCGCAACGAGGTAGTTGTCGAAATCGTCGTCAGCAGTGTCCACATTCTGAGATGGAAGACGAGATAAGCAGTCGGCGTCTGCGTGGCAGCGACCACTCTTGTAAGCAACAGAAAAGTTGTACTCTTGAAGGCGCAATGCCCAACGAGCTAATCGACCAGCTGGGTCGCGTAGTCCGACAAGCCAACACAGTGAATGGTGATCTGTGACGATCTTGAAATGTCGGCCGTACAAATAAGGTCTGAATTTTTGGACGGCGAAAACAACCGCGAGGCATTCAAGTTCCGTTACTGTATAATTGCTCTCAGCCTTCGTCAAAGTACGACTTGCGTACGCAACGACGTGTTGACGTCCGTCATGAAGCTGAACGAGCACAGCGCCAACGCCGACACCACTAGCATCTGTGTGCAGTTCCGTGGGTGCCTCCGGGTCGAAATGACGTAAAAGTGGCCCGGAAGTGAGCACAAACTTCAGCTGCTCGAAGGCAGTCTCACATTGAACGGTCCACTGGTATGGGGTATCCTTCCGGAGCAAGTTTGTCAGTGGATGAGCAAGCTGGGCGAAGTCCTTAATAAACCTGCGAAAATAAGAACACAGGCCCAGGAAGCTACGAAGATCCTTCACCGTCGTCGGCTGCTTAAAGTTGCGGACTGCAGTAATCTTGTCGGGATCTGGTCGTATGCCGTCCTTGTCGACGAGATATCCGAGAACCAGGGCTTGGCGCTCACCAAAATGGCACTTCTTTGCGTTTAAAATGAGCCCAGCTTGTTTGACGCAATCCAAAACAACGCTGAGCCGCTGATTGTGCTCGTGGAATGTCCGTCCGAATATAATCACATCATCCAGATAACACATACAAGTCTCCCATTTGAGACCGCGAAGGATGGAATCCATAAATCTCTCGAAGGTTGCTGGGGCATTACATAAGCCGAACGGCATAACGTTAAATTCAAATAACCCATCGGGCGTAACGAAAGCAGTCTTCTCTCTGTCAGACGGATGCATTGGTATCTGCCAGTACCCAGACCTTATGTCGACCGATGAAAAGTAGGCGGCGGAGTGCAGGCAATCAACAGCATCGTCGATGCGTGGTAGAGGGTACACATCTTTCTTTGTGACGGCGTTAAGGCGGCGGTAGTCAACACAAAACCTCCACGAGTTGTCTTTCTTTTTCACGAGTATAACAGGAGCTGCCCAGGGGCTGCATGACTCCTGAATAACGCCCTTCTGCAGCATGTCGTTGACCTGTTCGGCGATCACTTTCCTTTCGAAGGGGATACGCGATAGGGTTTCTGGCGTATCGGCGTAGCATCTCCCGTGTTGATTCGGTGGTGCATACGGGATTTCGGCAACGTGAGACAACGCTCGTCTTGAGCAAAATCAAAGACTGCCACATAGCGTGCAAGGACTTCTTCGAGAACATGCTGCTCGGAAGAAGGCAGTGACTTGTTAATCATGCGTCGCAATTCGGCCGAGTAGTTGGGCGTTGTCCGACTGATGCCTGAGGACTCTGCAACCGTTCTGATGTCAATTGCGGTCTGCTCTTCAAATGTTGCCAGTTTAAGTCCGGCTGGGAGAGCACAGGCTCTGGGGAGGCGTTGACCGTCCACAAAAAAGCATGTCCGTCGATGGCTCGAATGACCACACCGCGGAACCAAGACATGCTTCTTAATAGCGTTGGTGCGATCAGGCTCTACAAGTCCGGTGCAGGGTCCCAACTGGGCGCGAGAAGAGCATACGGGAACAAACACTGCTGTCCGACCAGGGATCGACACAGTCTTTAGAAATTGAAAGCACGTCAGCTGGTGAGTCGGAAAGTCATCAATGGCTGCAGTTGGCAAAGTGGCTTTGTAGAAGATTTCTCCGGTTCCACAGTCAAGCGTTGCACCGCATTTCACGAAGGAGTCTATACCTAAAATGACGTCATGAGTTGCGTGAGCTAACACAGTGAATTCGGCTCTGAAACTTTGTCCTCCAGTAGAAAGAAGAACGGAACAAATACCGACAGGGCGCAACATTTCACCTCCAACTCCACGAAAAGTTCTTCTTGGCGGTCCCACGCGAACATTACTTTATGGCCTAAAAAACAATCTTTGAAACGAAGGCTCATTAACGAAATAACAGCACCAGTGTCTACAAGGTCGATAGTAATTTACACCGTCTATACGCACACTCACTTTGTTCTTTAGCATCACACAGCAGGAGGATTGGCGAATATGACCGTCCCGCGACCGCACCTCCATCGGTCGCATCACTAGTTTCCCAGCTGATGCGGGGAAGGCGACCGACGACGCGGCGACGGCGAGCGGCGTGATCGTGTCGGAGGCGGCGTAAGGCTTCGCTCGGAGGCGGGGGACTCGTTGCGGAATCTGCTATGCCACTTGCTGTCGTAGAGGGTGAAGGACAGGTGTAGAGGTCGAGGTTTCGTGCGCACGAGCAGGGTACGTCGAAAAGCGCGGTGCTCGCGGCTGGCGGCGGCAGAAGCGCGAAATGTGCCCTCGGAGGCCGCATGCGTAGCAAACAGGGTAGTTCCCGGCTTACATTAGTGGGAGCAGAGGGTACGCGAGATTGGGTAGTGCTCGGCAGAAGCACGTCGTGACGCCTGGTAGTATCTTCAGGAATACGCCTTGTTGGTGCTGACTGGTATTCTGCAGCAACCCGCCGGGATGGTGATGGACGGCGGCGACTGTGATCTGCAGGTAGAGACTGGAGGCTCGTGTTGAAAATATGCCTCTTCACTGCGCGGTCTGCACTCGACGCGACGCTCTCGCATCCAGTATGATGGTGGTTCGGGGCAATCGTCGAACGAGCATTGGTAGTGGGCATCCGCCGCTTGAAGCCGTCCTAGCTCCTCTCGAACTACCCGACGGATGATCAAGGAATGTCTTCGCAGGAGGCGACGTCCATACTTGCAACGCTGGGACGTTGTCCAAGCGCCCGAACTTGGGTATAATTCTTCGGGTATTCAAGAGCCTCGAATGCGCGACACTGCTGCCTAAATTCGGAAGGAGTGCTCAGGTTTTCCTTCGTGATCAGGAAATTGTACACGTCTTCGGCGATGCCTTTTAAACAAATGTCCAACTTTGTCTTCGTCAGGCATGTTCGCGTTTACAATCCCGCAAAGCTTCAATACCTCTTCGATATATGTCGTGCACGTCTCGCCGGGCAACTGAGCTCTACGCGAGAGCGTTTGCTCGCTTTCTTTTTCTTCGAGCTCGTGTCCCCAAAGCAGGTCTTCAATTCCTGGACAAAGAGTGCCCAAGTGGTGAGCACGTGTTCGTGATTCTCGAACCAAAGCAGAGCGGTGCCAGCGAGAAAAAATGTCTACGTTCACGAGTTTCGCCGGCGTACTCCACTCGTGATAGCGGCTCACTCTTTCGTAGTGTTTCAGCCAATCATCCACGTCTTCATCTGTTTTACCTGAGAATATGCGTGGTTCAGGCGCCCAGCAGTTAGGTTGTCTTGGTCTGCGGCCAGCTTGTTCCAAGGCCGTGGCACTGGTTGATGCAGCGGCGTTGCCCGTCGGCGTGCCTGCTTCGGCGTCGGTCATGTTGGTGATTTCCGGGGGTAGACCGGCTAGACGTCTGCTTCTTCGAAAGTCTTTGCGAGTGGGTTGTCCAGGGCGTCGGATTACCCAGCACCTCTCCACCAAAGCTGTTACGGATGTGATGGGTTTATTTACAATGCGAAGTAGAAGCTGGAGAAAAACACAAGAGACGGTCGCAAACCGCCGGTCAGCAATCCCCCGTGCCAGTCCCTCTTCTTCCTCCTTCTTTCAGCGCCGCGTTACAATACACACACACACACACACACACACACACCACACACACACACACACACACACACACACACACACACACACGTGTGTGTGTGTGTGTGTGTGTGTGTGTGTGTGTGTGTGTGTGTGTGTGTTTACTTTCCTTTGTCACATTTTCAATATGTACTGCTACTCCGCTATTTATGCTATCACCATACAAAATACTGCGCATGTCTGAATATCTGTCTGTTAACAGTGAATGCCTCTGTGTAAAAATTTGTTAGCAGTGAATATGCACAATGGGGGCGCCCCCTGCCATGTCATTATTTAAGACGTACGCATTACAATCATATGCATGTGTGCTCTGACGAAGGCCGGTCCCCGGCCGCAACGTTGGCAATAAAGCATCGTTTTTCGTTCATTCGTCCACTTCACATGAGCATATATATATATAATGTGTGTGTGTGTGTGTGTGTGTGCGTGCGTGCTCGTAAAAGCTCGAATCGCAATTTGTTAACAGTTCAACATATATGCTTCACAGTGGCTATAATTATAACCGAAGTTCAAAAGAAAACAAAAGCGGCCATATGTATGACCATACGCCGGTGGTACTTCCCGAGAGCCAAGGCGTCGAGCAGCCCCGCAGAGTGCTGGCGAGTCTTGCGTCGGTTGGGATTGCAGAGGAGTTTTTTCCCGGGAGTCTAGTTTTGCCACTTATGCAGGTGGCATTCTCGGTATACACTGACAATAAATGAGCGGAGATTGACCAGTGTCACATGCGTCCTTGCAAACTTCCGGCTGGGGGCCGCAGTTGTCGTTGCAAGCCGATGGTTTAAGACGAATGAACCACGATTGCGGGAGTTTTCTTTTGCCACACTTTCGATTTCGAGCCAACGTCGTCGCGTCGTTTAGGTCGAACAAATTCCCTGTGCAGGGGTGTGCAGGGGTGCTGTTGCGACTTGGGTAACGTGGCTAGCGTGGACACGAGGGGGCGTTGTGCCCGGAGCAGTTAGCAGGACAAATTGATGGAAGCAAATACTTTATGTACAAGTATTTAGATCGTTCAATCTCAGTGAACAGACACCTGTGCTCTTCGGTGCGCCGGATTAAATAACATGGGTGGGTTCCACCCTCTCTTTCTCCTCTCAATGCGGTGGCCAGGATTCCACGAATCCGGCAGCACTGGTAGGCATGGTCGGCAAACTCACTCATGAGTCGACTCACTCAGGCTCATTCAGACTCAGATCGGGCCTTGAGTCTGAGTCTGAGTGAGTCCAGGTGAGTAATATTTTGGTGAGTCTGAGTCCGAGTGAGTCACGCTGAAGAAAATTTGAGTGAGTCTGAGTCCTAGTGAGTCCGGTTGAGGAAAATATTGGTGAGTCTGAGTCCGAGTGAGCCCTATGCGCAAAGTATATTTCTTGAGTGAGTCTGAGTGAGCTCCACCTGTTATTGCCGACCTATGGTCCTATTTCAGCGTTACTGTCAGGCTTATGGAGGCTTAAGTTTGTACTCAAGTCTGTTCATAATGTCAACGCACTAGCATTCATGTGCCATCTCAATATTTTTTGATTAGATGTGTGAGTTGGGGTGGAGGGGCTGCCATCATTACCCCCCCCCCTTATGAAAACGTGAGACAAGTTCAAAAAGAAAGTCTAATGACTTTTGACATATCAATCATTTGACGATCTAATGTCATTCAAAACGTATTGGCCACCGTCATTCTGATGCGTAACAACATTCTGTTTTGGACATATATGTAAGTGCACCATGAATACGAACCATGCATAAGAACAGTCCCTAATTTTCACCACAACAATAACGAACTGTTTTTCTGTACGTCACCCATTGTCCACAGTTCAAATTCTTCTCCGCGCCCCAAAATCCTTCGCGACGCCGTGCGGGTAATCCCCACTCTCCCCCGTTAATTTCTACTGGACAAATGGGCAACACGGGCCCCTGAGCGAATGTTCGCAGTGTCACTTGATCATATCTGTTCATATTTGCATATGCGATCGACTCATGCTTTTTAAAAATAAGGAAATGCTTACTTCTATATATACGGCAGGTAATATAATAAACCTTGCTGCGGTCGTCAGCAATTCTTCGATCGCCGGTGCATGGGCGATATATGTAAAATATTTACGCATTCTACTGAAACACGATATTTGTGTGCATTGCAACACAAATTGTTTATTCCGTGTAGTCTCTGAAAGACGAACTTGTCTATTGTGATAAACTGATTTTACGGTGGCAATTAAGGCTATTTAACTTCTTTGTTGTGATGCGCGTTTTGACATTAGGAACGGCAAATGAAGGTCTGAACACTTCAGTCACCAGAAATTAAAATGCACATGGTCATTTGACTCTCTGATTTATACTTAATGTTAAACGACATTAGGCTTTGCATGTCTAATGTCTGTCTAGTGACTCATTAGGAGCGCACTTAGTCGACATTAGACACTCAAGACTCATTTTACGCAAATTTACTCCACTACGGGAAGTTCATGATAGAAATATCTTGTGTGAGTCGCATTTTTAATAAAAATGTCATTACTGGATAGAAACCACTGAGAAATCGTACTTGAAGGTACAAGATCAAATGACGCGTCGTAGAGCGCCGATTATGTGAGTTATTGCCGTTAAAGAGCCTTGACACTGTGATTGAAAAAGCTAATTTGACGCTAACGGACTCATGAGTCGACTCACTCAGGCTCACTCAGACTCAGGTCAAGCCGTGAGTCTGAGTCTGAGCGAGTCCGGCTGAGTAATGTGCTGGTGAGTTTGAGTCCGAGTGTTTCCGGCTGAGAAAAAGTTTAGTGAGTCTGAGTCCGAGTCAGTCCTGTTGAGGAAAATTCTGGTGAGTCCGAGTTCAAGTGAGCCCTAAGCGCAAAATATATTTCTTGAGTAAGCTCGAGTAAGCTCGAGTAAGCTCCAATTTTTTGCCGATCTATGCTGGTAGGTGCATAATGAAAAGCCCACCCCCACCTCAAAAGTCAATGTCCAGTTGACGACGTAGCGCTTAGAGGTTCAAGACTGACACCTCGAATGACCCTTCTTGAGGAATTGGTGGCTCGTTGACCGCACTTGACGGGATAAGGCCAGACTGGTAAGAGGATGCACGGCGTCGGAGAGGCGACACCACAGGTGCACGGAGTTCTACTCTTTCTCCCTTCCATCCCACTCAGAAATGTTGTTCTCAGTCGCTGAGAAGCGTGGGAGAATGGCGACTGGCGTCGGCGGTCGGGAACGCCAGGGCAATGACACAACAAAGCATAGGTGGCGAAACGTTTATGTCATTTTGTTTAAAATTGTTTTGTTAAATCGGAGTAAACCTTTTACAATCATGAATTCGCCCGTATTTTGGAACATTTTTGCGTCTAAAGAGATGTATGCATCCTGCGTCTGCGATTTTCTGATGGAAAAGCAGCGATGTCCTCGTTCCCAGCCCGCGCGGCACACGGTCATTTCATTGCTTTATAGCCCTGACACGAGGGTACTCTACAGTCATTTACGTAAGGGGACATCTTCCGGAAAGGCGTTCATGTGCAGTGACACACGAGAAATGAGTATCTCGATCCCTCCCGGCAATGTTCCTTTTCCGGAAAGCAGATCCCGCATCGACTTTTTGAACATAGTGTTCTTGGCTCTCGCACACAACGTGCATAACTCAACAATGCAGCCTTTAAACGAAGGCTCCGTGGGTGCCGCCTAATCCCCTCTGTGATGTAATTATGCCTGACCCCCCGAAAATGCACGCCCGAGGCAGTTACGTCACCCTTTGTGCCCCTGCATCAAGTTGCTAGCTTCGACATGTGGAATTCCGGCAGTGTCATTTTATTTGTAAATAGTATGGTGCATTGTAGTTTGCACAGTGGGCGCCGTCAACAAAAGCCCCAACTCCAACAGCTTGGTTTTTTTTTAATGTTTTCTCTCCTGCTGGTTTAACGAGCAGCGCCTTTTTTTCTTTTCTCTCACTTTCCTTTTTTTAGTGGCGTTCATTTGAGAAACCGCACCTAATCCCGGAGGCCACGAACCACCTAAGGAACTTAGTGCGGTGCCGTGTGCTATCGGCGCAACTTTTCTGCAAGTTGTCCTTCAGAGCAACGAAATTTTTTTGCCCGCGCGTAAGGTGTATTAAGTGTCCCCGCTGTCCGTACAGGGGCAAGAGAATGAAACATTCCTGGCCAGCTGTCAAAGATTACCACCTTTTTGGGCCCTCCGCCAGAGAACACCCATACACTTAGAGAAAGGAAACTGTACCTTTGACAGTGCAACGGAAATAAGGGTAGCGGTGGCGTTATGAACTAAAGTAGCCGACCAAGAGATGCCGTTGTACAACAGGAAACGGAAATGAGTTTTGTGCAATATGGCTGCCGTTTCTCGTTTTTGGTTGCTGTGCACTGCGCTCCGGTCGCCGGTGCTCGTACAAAAGAAATAAATGTATACGCCGCGTTTTGTTCACTTACCGAGGCCTGCGAGTGTCGTAATGAATCTTCCGAACTGTCTTTCGTGTGTATTCCGTGCCCCAACTGTGTGAAATGCTACGAAGGTGCCAGGAGACGCCAATGCCTCAACTGGCATTAACGCACACAACACTGGCGAGGTGTAAGCTTGATAATGTTTTATTACATATTCATAAATCATTACAAGACAAAATACACGACTGAGCGTTCACACAAGCAAACAACGCGGTTACATCGTGAAGTAGTGGCTCATAAAGCGCGAACGCACGAGCAAGAAGACCTGAGCTACGAAACATATGTATACGCTCGTGTACACTATAATAATTTCCCTATTTCCTCGTGCCACTTTTATGCAGCCTCTTTGGGACATCACCTAGCCGGTAGCTTTGCGGAGAGAATACGATAGCTTGCAGCGCAAAACTCACTGGCTGCCTTCTCTCGACCTGTTGTGTTGCTTGACAAGCGCTGGTAAATGCGAGGACGTGGGTGTGAATTCCCTCCACGACGGCCGCATTTGTTTTGTTTTATCGCCTAGGAAAACTAGGCGACAAAACGGATGCGGCCGCCATGACGGGCATTTCGGTGGGGTGCGAAAACTGAAAACACGTGTACTAAGATTAGGGTGCAGCGAAAACTGAAAACACGTGTACTCAGATTAGGTTGCACATTAAAGAGCCCCAGGTGGTCAAAACTGATGCGGAGTACCCACTATGATGCGCGTCATAATCACATCGTGGTTTCAGCTCGTAATTCTCCAAAAACAATGAATATATTAAATTTCTATGGATTCAAAACTATTTTAACTGGTGGAGCGAACCTATAATAAACTCGCCCTGGATGAAAAATTATGATGACTGCCAGTTGGGCGTGTTGGTATAGGTTCATGATGAAACAAGCGCAAAATGTACGAAGACTCAGAAAGGACACAAAGCGCTCCGTCCTGTGTCCTTTCTGAGTCTTCGTACATTTTGCGCTTGTTTCATCTTGAAAAACTATCCTAACGTCTAGTTCCTCTCTGCAGAGGCAATCGGCTAAGTTGTGTCGAAAGAGGCAAGTAATGGCTCGGAGTAGCACAAAATTTGTTTCAGCTTGCAGCTGACCGCAGACAAGTGGGCTGGGAAAATTCCAACCTTCTTGGTAAAGAGCCCACTTGACAGCACGGCAAGTGCCCAGAAATAATAGGTATGGTCTAATCATTCTGTGCGTTCCCACATTGTAAGTAACCACATGCTTAATTCACAACACAGATACATAACAAACACTTCGTGGTCACAACAATACTGTAGGAAATATCAGTACATTGCTTATAAACACATGGACAACAAGTAAAGTTGTACAACCAAGTCATGAGTTCCTTGGATTGCTTATCCTTTTTGCTTAGATGAATTATAACACAGCAGTATATGAGCACACGAAGAATAGTCTTGAACTGCTAAGTCAATTTCTGCAGCAGACTTCCAAGTCTTTGCCTGGCCTAATTCTCTGTTTTTGTATTCCAAATATCCAAATACCAAAGAATCCTAATATGTAGAAACATTTGCAGAAACAATTTGCGACAGTGAGCACTGCAACATCGGCCTCCATTTCACCTCCATCATAATACGAAGCAGTTTCTCTGACACCCTCTCAAGTGTGCTACAGCACCTATTTGAACAGATAATGCTTTTTCCAATTTGCTGACAAATTGAAAGCTGCTTCTGTGGGCACTGTTAAATTGCCTAGAGTCTTGTCCTGCACCTCCACTGCCTTGAACATCATGGAGATTTGGTTTAGTGAAGACAAATCTTGGCTTTTGTCTTTCAAGAGAAGCAGTACTTGTGTGCACTGTGAGCATGGTGCTTTTTTCATCACTTGTGTGATCTTGTCATACTACTCCTGACACGTAACAAACTATGTTTGATTCAAGTACATCAGGTGGTTCTTCGGTGCCTTCGGTGTCTGAAAGGTTTGAGCTGAAGGTGTCGGCCACAGTAGGACTTTCTTGATCGAGTCTTAATTTCTTTAGCTCAGTTAGAAGAACAGCCTTATCTGCTTCACAGTTCCTATCTGAAAGCTTGAACAGCTTCTTCACAATGATATGCCTGAGACCGGCAGTGAACTGAAATATGTTTGGAGTCTCGTTACAGCCGTGCTGCTGCCGAATGATCCCAAACAAGTTCTCCAAGGGATCCTGATTCAGACGACGAGCGAGCAAAAATTGAAGTTATAGGATTCCTGCAGATCTGCCCACAGCATACAAACCGCTTTGTCACCTGCCTGCCCTAAATGGTTCTTGGTTGCGTAGGTGCTTTGAATTTCCTAGATTTAACCATTCAATGCAAGAATTCAATGTGCCCTGTAGAAGTATTAATTTCATACCTCATTTTTCTCTCAGTTACCTATACACAAGAACTGTTCAATGAATCAAACTGATCTATTTTCTCAACACTCAGCCGTGCTTGTGGCTTCTGGTGGTAGAACGTTAAATGCTATGAATGCTTCTATTGCTAGATAGACACTGTTGCTGAGCGCCTGAGAGGCCCACTTTACTTTCATATTGCCAAATTCACTTTCATAGCGTGCCCTCAGTGAGTTTGGGTAGGTATTTTGGTTTCAGGTGATGTGCTGATTCATACAAAGTCTTAATATGCCCCCAGGAAGCAACCTTATCACTAATAGGAATATCATGCTTCCTCAGATTATTCCTCATACATTTCAACAGATGGGGGACGTCAAAAATGAAGGAAATCTTCTCTTTATCAGTAATAAAGAAATGCCTGTCAACGGTCACACCCAATGTCCTTGCAATAACGCAATTGCTGCTACCCTGATCACAAACCAATGCTTTGACGAAGAGGACACATGTCTTTAGCTCAATGATTAGCTTTTTCAATTACATTAAAAGGGACCCTGTGTACAAACTGTCCCCTCTCCTGTCAAAAAGGCTACTGACTGTATCCATTTCTTCGCTATCCCAGAGACCAACACAAGTGCTGCAGTGTTCGCTGTGCCATTTGTTCTTTCTCTGGCATTATCAACATATCCATGTATGATGTCTTCCTGAGGGTCATACTGCAGATTTCTTTTTAAAGAAATCTTGTCAAAAATCAGGAAGCAAGCTCTGTCTTGAGTAATTTCCCAATTTTTCTTGCCTTTTCTTTGAATAACTCGAGAATCTGAGGCAGAACTCCTGTCTTTATATTCACGGCCGACAACCACGTCCTTCAGGACTTTACTGTGGGAAGGCTTAGTACTAGGGGTGTGCGAATATTCGAATTCCAATCGAATACTACCTAATTGAATAATTCGACAGTACGAATATCTAAAACGCGACAAAGGCCAATGGTGCAACTTGGTGAAGGTGGGGTGGCTAAAACTAACTCTAACGTCATTACAATAGGCCTTTTGTTAAAACTTTCACCAATTTCCTGGTTCGAAAATGAGCGCATGTTTACTTTAGAGGAGATTATGTTATTTCAGCACGTAAAAAAAAGACAGGAAAATTGGCAAGCCCTTCTCAACTTCGCTTCCGGACTTCTTGCATAGTTCGGTCGCATATGCCGCAAGGGCCGTAAAAGATCCCGACTTTGGCCTGCGAAACCCTTGATGATTGGTTTCAGATGTGAAATTTGTTCACGCTGCGCAGTCGCCACTGCCACACTGACCACTCGTTCAGAGACTCCGTTCTATCATAAACTCCCATCATTTCGGCGTACAAACCAAAACGCTGCTGTGAACGCGCGCCCGAAGATTTTCGGGCCCAGAGCACCCATGGCGATGGAGCACAATAACGTGACCATTGTGAGATGAGCCGTATTGTACGGCCATGGGGGAAAAGTCCTGAAAGCTCTCTCTACTGTGCCACCCTCTCTTACCCTTTAGGAAGTTAAAACTGTCGCTGCTGACTAGAATAGTGGCTCTTCTATCAACATGGTTGCACGCCCATAAACGGTCACGTAGGGGAAAACCTCGGGTCACCTCCGAAATGCACTAGGTGCGGCCTATAAGATTGCGCTCGCGAACTTCAAGCTTTATTCGCTGTCGATATTTTGCAGATGGTACACGCACGTACACGGGAATCGATCCAGCAGGCTATCTTGGCCGCGAAATTTTGTGTCCCCCTTTAAGAGTGGCACGGCTAACTTGACAGCTCTTCTATCAACATGGTTGCGCGCCCATAAAACCTGCTCCCGAACAAGCACGTAAGAAACTGTCACCACGCCGTAGCTTTCTTGTTTTTCCTTTCTCTTGCCGTTACTGACAGTGCACGCTTCGGTACTATTCGATATTCGATATTTGCGGCCACTATTCGGCACTATTCGATTAGAATTTGATTGGAGATGAAATTTCACTATTCGCACACCCCTACCTAGTACCTTTGATAGATATTTATATGCCTCAGGGCTTGTAAAGTAAAGACTGAGGGCAAACTGTCTAAGTAGCATCGGCCATCGTCTCCCATCTTTTTTCAGTGGTTGCAGATGCATTTGCACTCTTAGAATTTCCAAAAAGTCCTTCTTTAGGTACCTGCCTGCTTCAAGAAGAAGCTGCGCATGAGATGCAATTGGTCTCTTGGGCTTTTTAAGTCTTGCAACAATTTGATGGAGGTGGGAGTTCTCGTCAGAGTAGCGCTGAAGCCTCTTCATAGAACGTGGAGTGAGCACCTTCCGGGTCCTGGTCCTGGCTTTTGGGGTTCCTGGAAAATCAAAAAGCCACATCACTAATGTTAAGTCAAAGCAAGAGGCTTTAAAACTTACACTTTGGTTAGATGGTTTGCTAAGTTTGGTACACTAGAAACACGTACATTTGTATTTTAATGCAACGTATTATTACCTGGAATTTTGTGTCCATACTTTACAAAATTTGCAAGCTATGCCCAACTTGGAACTACCAGGTCAGGCTAGTGTAAAAGGCTAATTTGGTGTTTTTGCGTGTTATGACAACAAAACAAACACAGGCAAAATGCATTTTTTGTCACACAGCCACGTATATGACTGGCCAAAAGTAGGCACACACCCAGTGGCAGATAGTAAAACGTTAAAACAAAAGTGCATTTATTTAATGAAAGCATCTATTTAATGTAATGAGCTGTATCATTAACCAGTTGTAGTGCCAATATTTATATACTGGGGACGCATGTGGGAATATTTCCTTTTTGTTGTGTAGAATGAAGACACACTTACTGGAATTATCTAATCTTGTATTAATCTTGCTTTAATAAGAGGAAGAATACCTATTCTGTGTAGTTGGTGCTGTTGGCAATGGCTCCTGTGCCCCCTGAGATGCTGGCTCTTGTATTGGTGGAGAGATATTGAGGGGCAATGGAAAAGATTGCTGTATATCACTATATAAATTTAAGCAGGAGCAATGGCATTGTGCTTTATTTTTGGAAAGCTCCCACTTACTGGTCTCACGCCTTGATGCTGACAGCTCTGGAGATAAGTTGGGGATACCTTGGTATTCTTAAAGTACACATCATTACATTAATTCTATATCTGCTTTAGAAAAAAAACACATCAGATGAAATACACACTGTCAATCAAGTAAACAGTGAAACTTACCATCTATGGAAGCAGCGAAACGATGCTTCGACACTTGTAACATAAGAAATACTATTCGCGAAACCACTGCCGTTACAGGGTGGAAGGTACAAAATACTCATCAGGCAAAATTCGTTACAAAATTTAGATTTTATAGTAATCGTGAAACAAAGGAAAACGATAAGAGTTTCTGAACAATCTCGACGGTCCCAACACCACACACACCCCTACATTCTGGCGAGATGGGTCTCAGATCTCAGTATCGGTGGAGGGGTATGAGACCCCTAGAGACCGCATTAACCTTTAAGCTCCCTTGACTTTAAGGACTGCTGATAATAATCTAAATGTTTCACACTATCTAATCATTCATGAAGAACCCCAAAGCACTTAAACGTTCTCTTTCACCTAATGCGATTACCATTACGTTCAATAATCACCGCTGTTCGCGCCCCTCGCGGATATAAAATCTCTTTTAAAAAACTTGTGCTCGATTATTAGAAACGCTGCACGCATAACCACTTCAAATTGCCTAGGCGTCCTATTGAAAAATCACGCGCAATCCCTTTAGGTACAGCACACCGAAATCACAAACCAGACGTGTCGCGTGTGCAAGTTACACGGCAATGCAAAGCTGACACTGAACAATATGTGGTTTATGTATTCGTCATTATAGTAATACATTAATGATGTAACAAATGTCAAAGAAACGACGACGGACCATTGAACAAGAGCATAACTGACGCTCCGGCTTACCTGTTTGCGGTGCGGAATCAACAGATCGACTCCATGAAAGCGTCAAACGTACCCCTCGATCTCGATCGCTGCGGCATTCCAAAATTCGCCGGTAAACTGAGTCAGCTACTATTGCTGTAAAGATAAAAGGGCGTCTGCGAACTGAAGCGAAAGGTGCTTCCGCATTTACGTTGCCGCCGAACAATTTGAACGCCAACGGCCACGGAAAAGATGGATACAAATTGGATTTTGGTCCAGTTAGTCATCACTGAAGTCTTAAAACGTTGACACTTCAATTAAAAAGCAGCTATACATATTAAGTATAAACATAAGTAACTCTCTAGCTATCCAAAGCAAAATAACATGTTTGAATGATTCATTCGCTTGCGCAAAACAATTTCTTAAAGTTGAAAATTTGGGTGGTTTAGCGCCCCTAGCAGGGAAAATGCAAACTAAGATAGCCGACCGCTAAAAGAGGAGTTAGTAGCTCCACTCTGCGCGCATATCGATGGAACTCGCCGCGGTCGATTTTTTCGCCCTCTGCGGCGATCGCTAGAACTTGAGACTTTCCGGGGCCTGGTGGTAGATATAAAAGGCGCGTTTGTAAAGTCGCAGGAGTCTGTGACCGTGGCGCAGTGGATAGCGTGCCCGGCATCTGTTGTTGCGGACCGAGCGGTCGTGAGTTCGATGCCCATTGACGGAACTTTTTTTCTTTGCCATCTGATCGTGTAAATTTTTTCGACGTCATATCCGTGACGGAAATACGTCGCTCAGGTCTTGGTGGACCCCGGCATAAATCACCTTCGTGTTAAAAAAAACACTTGGCTCCGGACTAACTGGTAAATTCGTGCCAATTTTGTAGACTTCTTTCCATTTTATAGAAACAGGTGTATAATACTTATTTCGTGATATTAATATAAAGGATATAAAGGAAGGTTAGCATATCTTAAAAGTAATTGTCTTGCGTTGCACGTACCGATGTCGCCAATAAATTACTATAAAAAAAGTTGGCAGGATACCTAGAGAGTGAATGGTGGTTCTTCTAGTAGGCTGCGTTGGCAACGAGTAAATTACTCTGGCTCCATACGCAGTATTCGACCAGGTGTTCTGGCTGCTGCCCTCCTGTGGCTGAGTACATCTGGTACTCTAACTCGTCCGCCATTTCTTATAAAAACACAGATTGCAAGAAAAAACTGTTTGCAGTTCTTCAACAGCACAGTAAGCACTTGACTTAATAGCCGAAACGCGCAGCCAAGTTGTCGGAAAAATCAGAACTGAACCGGGCCCGGACAAGAATCGAACAAGACGCAGCTTCTCCCTCCACCATGAGTGGGCGGGCCGTGGCCGCACTAGAGCATACCCCTCTAGATGCAAACGATAGGGTCATTGGTCAGTCCGTAGATAACTCCGAAGCGCCCTCCGGCTAGTGCGCTGCGCTTCATCTATTTATTTACTGCTCTGCGATAGCGGACTATTGGCGGCGAGGAGTTACAGAGTCGCCCTCTATCGGATGCGCCTCGATTGCGTGCTAGGCAGGATGCCGCCGGCGCGCGCCCCATAGGTTTTGCTGTCGGCGCTCTACAAAATCACCTCGCGGAAGCCCTCCGGGACATTTCTGCAGGTACTTTCGAAAAGATATATGTTCTTTCCTGTCAAAGGAATAAAGATAGTCTACAGTCGCTGTCTCTCTGCAGAAAACCGAGCACCCGCTTCACGCGGTCACCGCGTTGGAGACCCCTGAACCGGCTTCTTGCGTGAAAGGTAGTGACTCGCTGAGTGCAAAATATGTGAAATATTTCGTTAGAGTAGACTGCCTGTATAACCAAACGGATCATAACAGAAAGAAGCCTCAAGCGAGCGATCGCACGGGTTCGTGACGACTGACGGTGCATCTGCATGTATGATCGTCTGCATGTATGCTCGTACTCATGGTTTCGCTTTTGCTACGAGCGCGTTTTGGCACTTTAGGCCGCAAAATATGAAAATTTGTGAGTACACAAACAACTACTGTTGCGCGGACGCTATCACAGCAGTTCAAAAACAATTTCGTTACAACTACGGCTTCGGTGCGCATGGCAACTTTGTGATGTGCCGTCCCGACGATTCAGTTTTTTTTTTCGGTCTAAATTGGTGTACGTTTCAATGTCATTTGACAAGTCGTCTCGCACTGCGTATTGATTGGCCTTCTCAGCGGGCAAGTGCCGCTGCTTTTGTTTCTTTGTTCAGTGCATTCGTTTCGTTTGGTGCTCACACAAAACGTGAGCAAATGCGACGCCTTTTTTTAATGCTCCTCAATTCTCGTTCCATTTGCATTCCAGTCAACTTGCCGCTCTCTGTCATCAACAAATACATAGACCAAAGCTTCACCACTTCTAGATTGCTGGTGGGAGAAGTAGTCTGCGAGACCGAGCATGTATAGTAGCATGCAACGCCAAGGAAAAGAAAGAAAATACAGTAACGTTGGCCGGACTTGTTCTGCAAACGTCGGCTATGAACTAGGACCCACGTGAACTTGAAATAGCGGGGAATAAAATAGATGTTATTGCAGCAACCAGCAGCCGCAAAACAAGATAGTAAATATTTGACGAGTACCCCAGCAATCTTGGCAGCAGTGTCGTGTTTAACGCCAACAGGGTGGCATCTTTCCCACGTAAATAAATGAGGCTCCAGAAAATACTGGGGTTGGAGAGGCCCAACGTCAGTTTGAGAGTGACACAGTAAATTTGGGACTTAGTGTTTGCGTCCAGGTGAACGCAAGCTTGACTGAAAAAATGTTATTGCCAACATAAATGCAGCACACAGCCGCAGCATTTGACTCTCGCTATGTACAGTGCCGTCCACTCTTATAGGGTGAACACGGCTCGGCGTGGCCGTGCCTCGGCGGAGCGCCAGTGCAGCCAGCGCGGCCGCGCATCAGAGCGCATGTGGCGCAGGCGAACAAGAACCCACAGAAGCGACTGCATCGCATCGTCTTCTGTAGTGCTGGTCGGTGCTGGCACGTCCGCGATTGCTTCGCTGTAGTACAGCAAGAGCAGCGCGTTCCCGTGTGCCTGCGCCGTTTCGTTTCGATGCGCGGCCGCGCTATATGCTCTGGCGCTCCGCAGAGCGCGGCCACGCTAGAGCCGTGTTCAGCCCTAAGAAATGTACGGCACTGTAACGTCCACCAGCAAACGTCGCGTAGCTTATGAAGGCGAAAGCCAGATGCCTCTCAAGCGGGAAGATTGACCGTCACGGCATCAAGACTGAGTGACGCAAAAAATTGTCGTCACGTGATGAGGTCAACATATGACGTCATCATGACGTCACAGACCTCCTAAATCTGTAACTTTATTATGACATCACCATGACGTGACATAACGTGATGTCACATGATGACATATTCACACGACATGTCCCTTTGCATTGCCATCCGTGATCGGTGATGGCGTGATCATTTCGATGTCATCATGACGTCACAGATCGGCAATATTTGTAGCGTCATTATGACGTCACATGACGCATTCACACGACATGGTCGCTTTGCATGCCTCCGTGAATCGGTCACGGAGGCCGTGCAAAACCACGTTAGGTGCATAACGCTTTTGGGAGGGGGGGGCGCGGGGAAAATCATTACATCGACTGACAAGAAGATGGCTTTCGCCTTCTAGTCATCTTTGGCGAATGATAAGGGACTCTGCGAGTTTAGATGCGAAGCATCTTAAGGCGGAGCTCAATCCGGTGGTGGTGGTGTGCGGCGTGACCACCCTTACTGCGCATGCGCATACCCTCTCCACACACCTCCTCTCCACTCACCCTACCCCTCCCCTCTCCACTTTCCCTCTCCCCTCCCCCTCTCCCCTCCCCCTTTCCACTCTTCCTCTGAAACGCGGGCTAGACATGCCGAAATTCTCTCCTGCGCAACGCCGCGACCAGCTCGAGCGCTATGCGCGTCCCCTCCGCTCTATCTCCTCTCCCATGCTGCCCCCCTCTCGCCCGCCTGTCGACCGCGTTCCCCGCTCGCCCTGTGAGAATTAACGGCCAGGCTAGATGAAGATACGACGCGCGTAGCGTCCCTCTTCGCGTTCCACGACGCGAGGTCGGTAGCATGCCAACGAACGCCAACGGAACGCGATCGTGCAAGTGCTCCGGCTTCGCATCGCCTCATGGTCCCCTTTAGCGGGAGATGGTGTAATTTTTTTAATTCAACGTATCTAAACAATGACTTGTGCATCTGCAGCCGATTTTGTGGACGCTGAGCGCGGGGCCGACGATCAAGAAGTCGCACGGGAGGGTTCTGAGATGGTATCGCACGTGGTAAAAGGTAGCGCCTTTTCCATCCTGTGGCAGATAAGCATCATTTGCCGGCAGGAAGTGCGCGCTGCCTGCTACTCACCGAACATCGCAGGCCCGACGCAGTAACGAAAGTCTTCGCCGCGGAAGTGCTTGTTGCACACAAGACTCGTAGCCGATGGCTACTTGCCGGTTCTTAGCTTCACAACCCATGCTTCACGCAGTTTCTTGTCCCGCGGTTACCGGTGCAGGCTGACACTGGGCTTCATTGCGTAAGCCCGGCACTGCGGCACCGAGCGGTAGAGCCCCATGTTTGTCGCCTTCGGAGGCAGCCACTCTATTAAAATGGTTTCAGTTGAGCAGAAAATGCGAGAAAACTTCTGTATTTGAAGAAACCGCAGCGCATGTGGTGCTTGAAACTCGTTGCTTCTAATCTAATGTGCACGTTGTTTTTTTGTCCTATCATCGCTCTTATGCCATGTTCTACAACCTTGTAACGCGTTCGGTTTGTTTCGCTGTCTGCCAGGCTCTGCCACTCAAGCCACCAATTGGCTTTGGCAGGCCCAGCCACATGTACTGCTTTATTTGAAGAAATAAAAGGCATTATTATTATTATTATTATTATTATTATTATTATTATTATTATTATTATTATTATTATTATTATTATTATTATTATTATTTCAAAGTACGCGGCCGCGCTCCAGAAGCAGCCGACGCGGCCGCTGAGACCACGTGATCCTGCCCAGCACGTCACGCCGACGGTGGCGCCGTCGTTTCCAGTGGTGGGCCTCGATGCCAATATATTGTTGTGCAGGCCGGCAGCCAGGATTTTTTTTTTTCGGAGGGGGGGGGGTAGCACTTGCTGAAAACCTTTGTCTCTTTGAGAAAAACGCCTATTGTCATTATTTATTTTTGGCAAAAATACGCACTTCACCGGTGCGTGGGGGGGGGGGGGGGGTCCTTGGTTGTTTAGAACCTATAGCTGTGGTTGATTACAGCCATTGCCGTGCTACGCAAAAAATTACATGGTATGCTTGGAACTGCGCAGCAATGTGAAGTCGAAAGCCTAGTTGGACCGATAGCGATGTAGAATGGAGCTTTGAGCTCGCTTCCCGAAATACAGCAACCGTGGAATGAAGTTGTCGAAATGCGGCAGTAGCACATAAAGCCACGGTCCATCGGGCAGAAGCAGTTAAATTGTCCCCGGCCCCGGCTAGAAATGAACGCGACTAGGGCGTCTGCGCCCCTCTGGGCCATGCATGCTTGGCAGGACCATCGCCGCAGGACCAGTGAGTCGGCGTAAAAATTACAGCATATCCTATATACTCAGGAAATAAGATGACCTTTTAAGGGCTCGTTTTTCTTTGTTAGGCATAATAATAATGAGAACTAACGGAAAATAATGCCAACGAATGTATAGGGGATGCTGCAGTAATAAGGGGATGCTATTTGTAGTAATTGGGATATAAATGTGAAGAAAGTGAGATGGACGAAATGATAACTTGCCGCTGGCAGGAACCGAACCTGCGACATTATTTATTTATTTATTTATTTATTTATTTATTTATTTATTTATTCATTTATTTATTTATTTATTTATTTATTTATTTATTTATTTATTTATTTATTAGTGCAACCTACATCGCCCAAGTAGGGGGTAAAAAAAATCACACCGTTGTACAGTCCAAAAAGTCAAACACATTCGCGCAGCAGTGCGTGCGCATTCACGAAAAGCACACATCTTGTAGTGACGAACGAAAAGCATCAGCGGGAAGATCGACAACACACGCATCCAAGTCATTCCATTCACGAATACTGAAGGAAAAAAATAATGAGCGAAGACAGCGGTACGACAGCTGATATCACGGATTTTTTTTCCAGTGATCATTTCTATGTGACACGTAGTATGGGCTCATCATGTACAAACTTTTGTTAATACGAATTTCATCGCAAAAGATGGAATGGAAAAACTTTAATCGCAAGAATTTTCTGCGCTGCTCAAGTTTCCATCCTAAGTTACTTTTAATGCAAGTAATACTGCAGTTAAAGTTGTAATTGCCACTGACAAAGCGTGCAGCGCGGTTCTGTATGCGTTCAAGTTATAGATTAGAGTTTGACCATAAGGATCCCATACTGGACAGGCATATCCAAGGATGGGTCGGACATTTGTAACATACAAAGCTTCTTTCAGGCTTTTTGGGTAGACTTGAAGTTGCGTTTAATAAAATTTAACACACCGTTGGGTTTGCCAGTTACGTAACCTATATGCTTGTTCCAAGATATATCGGCAGACAATTATACACCAATGTATTTAAAATGTTCAACACGGTCAAGTAGTGCTCCTGACAAACTGTAGGAAGAGTGATATGGTTTGAGTTTCCTTGTAAAACTGAGGAAGCACACTTATTTACATTCAAGCGCATCTTCCATATTTCACACCACCTCACCACAGTGTCAAGATAACGTTGTAAAACACAATATCGTCCATACTGTGAATTGATTTATAAATAACACAATCATCTGCGTACAGCATCACGTTTGGTGTTAGCATCTCTGACAAATCATTAATATAGACCAGAAAGAGTAAGGGACCCAACACTGGACCCTGTGGCACCCCGGAAGTTACATCGACATACGCAGAAGAAGAACCATTTACTCGGACGGACTGTTTTCTAGAAGAAAAATAATCCCTCAACCAACCAAGAACAGAAGCAGGCAGACCTAAAAAAAAGGTAATTTTATGTAATAGGAGAGCATGTGGGACGGTGTCAAATGTTTTCCGAAAGCCTAAAAATACCGAATCGACTTGACAACTTTTATCGTATCAACTTAAAAGATGATGAGAAAATTCGCACACTTGTGTAACACATGACAGTCCGGATCTAAAACCATCCATGCTGAACTGTACACAGAAAAATTAGTCGTTTATACCACTATATATAACGTCTTCAAGTGTTTTACAACACTTGGTCAGTGAAATTGGCCGGTAGTTAGCGACATTTCTTAAATCCTAAACACCGCTGGACGTCAAGCAAATGAGGAAGTGTAAGTGGATGCAACTTCCAGGAACATTCTCAATCTACATAATCTGAATCATGAACGAGTCATGATTAGCCTGCGGAAAGAAACGGTTGTGTGCAATCAGTAGAGAATGGCGGGAGGCCGTCTGCAGCGTTCTGCGCATGCGCGGCGTATAAACTGGGCGAGGTTTGTTACCCCTGTCAACTTTTCATTTTATATGCCTTGTGTCCGGTTCTTTTGCTATATAGGCCTTTTGCGCGT
The DNA here is from genome assembly GCF_013339695.2 of Rhipicephalus sanguineus. Classification (NCBI taxonomy): domain Eukaryota; kingdom Metazoa; phylum Arthropoda; class Arachnida; order Ixodida; family Ixodidae; genus Rhipicephalus; species Rhipicephalus sanguineus. Next base: position 25,260 of record NW_023614834.1, read on the forward strand.
ACTAAAAAAGTAACATAGTGCCTTATGCGTTTGTCTACGACGACTCGAAGGCAAAAGCCATTTTTTTCGTCTGTGTACATTGTGCAGCGCCCCATCCCGTAGTGCCTTCTGTACCTAATGCGGTTTTGTGTGGCCTCCGGGAGCGGAGGTAACGGAAGCTTTCTGCACCTCGCGTGGGTTTGCTGCACCTCCGGCATCGGCCCACCTTTCACCAAGTGACAATGTCATGTGATGATATCATTACGTCATAAAGTGACACAAGGATTGCGCCACAGTTTCTTTGAGCTGTGACGTCGTGATCACGTCATAGGATAACGTCACCGCATGATGATCATTTTTGCATCGCTTGTGTCAGCGCATCCTCTATTAGGGGCGAAGCTCCTTAAAGCGGCACCCGTTCGTCCCTCGTAGTGCGTAACCAGTCGTAACGCTAGTAACAGATCTTGACCTCCAAGGTGGTGCCGGTGGGAGATTTTTCCTGTGCGTTGTTGAACAATAAAAAATTCGCAGCGTGCGCGTTAACTAAAAGCCGAATTCTTCTGTCTCTCATTCCCCATTAGCAGCCATTGGCATGATCCAGTAGGAAACGTTAGTAGAAGTAGAAGTGTAAGTGTTAGCTAAAAGCCGACTTCTTCTGTCTCTGATTCCCATTAGCAGCCATTGTTTACCTCCAAGGTAGTGCCTGGTGAGATTTCTCCTGTGCGTGATTAAACAATAAAAATTTTGTTCAAAACGCCGTTGATCGATGAAATAAACCAACGGAAGACGCCAGATGTTTTCTAAAAGCAAAACGAAAAGACGCCAGATGTTTCTAACGCAAAACGAAAAGACGCCAGCTGCTTAACGAAAGACGCCAGATGTTTTCTAAAGCAATAGTTTTCTAAACAATGACAATTCACAGCGTACATGTAAACTTAAAGTGAGCTGCAACTCGTCATAACTCTCATCGAACCTTTAGTATAAACGCCGCCGATCTCACGTCGGTGATGATGTACTGGGCAGAATTCACGGAAGATTCACGGTTTACCGATGAACCTCCGCAGCTTCGCCCACTCATCATCATTCACTCCGTGGATATGCTGTGATTTTTTTTTTCTGTGCCTGGGCGAAGGAGCGGAGCGCAATGGGAACCGACCGTCGGCGTTAGTGCGGCTTTTAGCCGCCAGGTGCCGCCACCGTAGTAGACCCGCCGTCGCCTCGTCGCTCGCGGAAACGAATGCTGTGGCTGCACTCGAAGCTGCTATATGGTTCAATTTTAGGCTGTATTCGCGTTGTAACTGGAATCATGAAGCACTTGTCGTTCTGGGCAACCAGCCCATTTCGAAGGCATGTGTCTTTCGCGGCTATTTGATCGAGACGCTCGCGCGTCGTCTGCTAGCCCGATACCAAAGAACGCATGCCAGTGATGCGCGGAAGATTGTTTTGTCACCGTTACTTTCGCTTGACTGAGAGTCGGTTTTTTCTGTCTGAAAGTCGATTTTCGAAAGCAGCGTTTGCCAAGAGCTAATACTGAAAGCTTGGGCGCTTAAAGTTCCCCGATGCGTGCTACAGTCTACTGGTGTAGCACACTATACGCAAGCCTGGAGTTCACGCGCTAAATAGCATGAAATGTCACTAGACTGCTTCCAGGGATATACGTGATCGCCCGTTCCCTTCGTAAAGCTTTTGAAAATTACATCTATTGCTATCGGGAGAAGGCAAAAGCTGGTGCCAGAAAAAGAGGGACTATATGCCAAGTGATTCCACCATTTCAGAGCTTACACCAGTTAAATTGTGGTGGTACGAAAAACAACAAAAAAAGCTACATATGCCGTGCGCTTCCTGCAACACTGACTGATGTGTGTGAACAGACGCTGTCGTTCAAGTATAAATTCGTAGTGCCGACACTCAACTTGAGCTAATGTGAAAGGCGCGAAACATGGCGCGGCCTGTTGTCAGTTGCTTGAGCTCGTCTTTGTATTTGTCGACGGATTGTTGTAGCCTCAGTATCTGGCTCCTCAGGTATCTTTCTTTTCTCTTTCATTTGCACTTTTCGGTAGTGAGCAAAGTATGCTCACTACCGAAAAGTAGCAAAGTGAGCAAAGTATGCTCAAAGTAGGCCTAATGGCTGTCGATCTGGACGCTTTTGTCGCATGGCGGAACCTGCTCAGCCTTGTGCACTCATTTATTGTGACACTTTACATAATGATTGTCGGTTGTTTCGCCGGTAGCGCATGTCGTGTCTGTGGGCTCCGATTCTTCAGCTTCGGGACCTAATGTCAGCGATGCATGCACATGGCGGCGATCGCGAGGCAGCGTTGCTACTGGTACTTCATGCATTCGATGACTGTTCAGACGCAGCACGGTCACGTCTAGGGATACTTGCCATGCTTGGTTCAGTTGTTACCTTGGGCTGCAAACGTGAAGGGTAGTCTGCAAGGAGTGACGCTAATGCATCCTTCGTAAGGCGCCGCTTCTTATATTCTATGAAATCTTCGCGTCGTAAACGACGGCTGCATATTCTAGTGTCCCGCCTAATTACTGCAAGCCACCTCTACCGAACACCAGCGGAAGCTGGGATTTCTCGGAACGACAGCCCAACAGTGTATTAGGGCGAACGCCTTAATGCCTCATCAAACGCGAAAATTGACCGTCGGCGGCGTCAGCACGAGTGATGCAAAAATAATTACGTGATGACGTCATCATATGACGTCACAGATAATAAAATCTTGTGACATCATCATGACGTCACATAACGTGACGTCGTCATATTACATCTTCGCTTGGTCATATTGGGCCGATCACGGAGGCAGTGGATGCCTCCGCTGAGTGCAGAAAGCTTGCACTGCCTCCGATCCTTGAGGCTGTAAGAAAACCACGTTAGGCGCAGAAATATATTGAAGGGAGGCAGGGAATGTTCAATACATTGACTGGAAGAAAAAGAAGAAGATGGCTTTCGCCTTTCAGTCGTCTTAGATGAATGCATTAGGGACCGTGTGAGATTTTTTTGTTTATCAATAAAGGGAAATAAAAAAAAGACCATCGTGATTTCTTTCAGTTCCATTTGCTGAGTGGAACACAACACTATGACATACTAAGGCATTAGGGCGGTTGCAATAGCCTGAATAGGAAATAAAACGCGAATACTATCCAACTCGAGTGCAAGTATCGAAGAGGCAGCACGGCCTGACAGGCAGCCTGCGGAATACGTACAGCGGGGATGGAAAGACACGCGAACATGCGGCATGCATTCTTTGCTGTTTCGCATTTATTTCAAGTGGTTATAGCCTGGATGATTGATGAAAAGGCGACGTCATCCATGACACAATAAATGACCATCTAGCATCTTTTTATTGCCAACACGGTTACATCGTGATCGATGAAAACAGCGCGCCCGCTATGTTCGTGCTTGTTTCCATCCCCCTGTACCTGTGAAAGCCTGCAAGAAGCACAAATGCAATTAAACTCGGATGCAAACACGAATTCGTGAGCTTGGTGATACGCGCGGCCGTTCAGCGCCATCTTCCCGTAGTCTACTTGCACAGCGCCACCACGCGAGAGCGGCGAGCGGGACGCGGAGCGCGCGCTCGACAGTGGCCTCCGAGATTAGCCGGCGGCGCGCCGCCGGCTAATCTCGGAGGCCATGGCTCCACGGCCCGAGGAGTGGCGTTTCGCCAGGCACTGAAAAATAGAGGAGGCGCTGCTCGTGTTGACGCCACCGGCGTCAACGGTCAATTTTCGCGTTTGGTCAGTCATCTAAGCTTTCGAGAGAGAGAATAAGAATAAAAGAAAGGCGGGGTGGTTAACCAGGCTGAGCCGGTAGGCTACCCTGCACTGGGGAAGGGGGGAGGGGGAAAGCAAAGTTAGAGAGGAGGAGAGAAAAGTCATTCTTTCAGCCGACCTAACAGTTCCGCGTTTGATCACAAACGGCGAATGAGTCCGGTATTCTTGAGAAAACGCAACAGCGCTTTCGTTGCCTTTCGGAACTGTGATTGGCAGCCCCATGGTTCCAATATTTTCGCGACAGTGAAAGCGCCTCCGTCCATTTCATTTAGTGCAGTGCTGAGGTGAATACTCTCGTTTGCGTATGTCGGGCAGTAACACAGAAGGTGCTCAATAGTTTCCTCAACGGCACATTTGTCGCACTCGGGGTTGTCGGCCATCTCTATCTTAAATGAGTAGGCGTTGGTGAATGCTACACCCAGGCGCAGACGGCACAACACTATTTTCCTCCCGGGAAAGACCAGGTAGTAGCCGCAGTCGTAGAGATGGGTCGATAGAATACGACTTAAAAGAATTCTACCGGAACTGATAGATCGCATTTCATTAAAAATATTTTCGTTTATCTCTTGGTTCACTATTTATTAAAATTTTGATTTACTCTCTTTCTCTAACATATGATTCACCTTAACTTTAAATCTCACCCAAGATATGTGAGTACGCGCCGTCAGTGACATTTAGTAATATTCGTGCTGACGCTGTGGACACCACATCTTTCCATGAATTCCAGGCATCGCTTCGGATTAAGCATGACTTGACAGTCTATCAACGCAGCTTTTGCCCGCCTTTACCCTTAACTCTTCGATGAATAAAGCTGTTACTCACTCACTCCTGATAATTTGACTCAGGAACCTTATAAGGCTTTCACCTTAACTAAATGCGAGTGCCGTGTGATTATCTCTCTCATAAGTTCGAAAATTATTTAGGGTTGATACCTTATGAAACGGCAGACGCGTTTATGCTAAGAAACGCAACATTGAAGGCATCCTTACAGTATATAATACGTACAGGGGATTGTATTAGGAGTTGCAAAAGAAAAAAAACTCTTGGTTCCGGACTAACTGGTAAATTCGTGCCAGCTTTGCATTGACGTCTTTCCCTTTTATAGAAACATGTATATAATACTTATTTCGTAATATTCATCTAAAGGATATAAAGAAAGGTTAACATATCTGGAAAGTAATTGTCAGGCGTGGCGCATACCGATGTCGCAAATAATTACTGTAAAAAAAGTTAGCAGAATACCTAGAGAATTAATGGTGGTTCTGCTGGTAGGTTGTGTTGGCAACGGATAAATTACTCTGCCTCCATACGTAATTCTTCAGCGTGAGCTTTGGTTGCTGCCCTCCCGTAGCCGAGTACATCGGTACTCTAAGTCATCACCATTTCTTCTAAACACAGATTGAAAGGGACAACTGTTTGCATCTCTTCAAATAAATGTTTTCACCACCTCCACCCACAGCGCAGAGGACTTTTTCCATGTGACTTAATAGGCGGAACACGCAGCCAAGTTGTCGGAAAAAAAATTGGCGAAGCTTGCACTAAGGCGCAAAAAGCTTGGAACCGCCAAACGGGCCGATTGTGTAGACTGATCTGGTTGCTTCTAGGTTGTTTCTAGGCCTTAGCTATGTGACGCGCCCCGTCACGGTGGACTACTAGTTATGGAGCTCGACTGCTCACCCGAAGGTCGTGGGATCGAATCGCGGCCGCGGCGGCTGCATTTTCAATGGAGGCGAAAATGTTTGAGACCCGTGTACTTATATTAAGGTGCACGTTAAAGAACCCCAGGTGGTCGAAATTTCCGGAGCCCTCCACTACGGCGTCTCTCATAATCATATCGTGGTTTTTGGACGTTAACCCCAGATATTATTAGCTTGGTGATGCAGATTGTTTCTAGGTTGCTTCTAGGTCGTTGCTAGGGTTTAGCTAGGTGATGCTAGGTTGTTTCTACGTTGATTCTCGGCGCAGAGAGCTTCGAGTTAAACCACTGACAGCTACAGACACGACACGGATGTCCAAACTGCGGAGACAGGAGCTCGCGCTGAACAAGCCTTCGCACCTCTCATAGATCTAAGGGCACGTCGTCGTTGGCGTAGGTCTTCCATCGCTTCGGTGTCTTCTCTCAGCCGCTAGATGATGCAGGTTGTTTCTACGTTGCTTCTAGGTCGTTGCTAGGCTTTGCCGATGGATGGATGGAAATAACTTTATTTATACCTCCTGTACAGGGTGCTGCCACCTGCCTGGCTAATCCCACGTCGGGACTGGGAGGTCAAGCCTCCCAGCCCTGTCATGGGCGTACTGGACAGCCAGGACTTGGGGAATATGGTCGTGAGACTTTATCATCCCTGTAAACCGTTCCCGGGAAATGCCAGGGCCAAGCGACCCACACTCCCAGAGCATATGTTCAAGCGTGCATGGATGGATGGATGGAAAAACTTTATTTCGTCAGAAAACAGTTGGGGACGATTCCGTGTTAGATGGCCATCAACCCAAGGTTGACGGCGACCTGTGTGGCCCACTGCACGACCCTTGTCTGGACGACTGGGTCTGAGCTGGTCAACACGGCCTCCCACTGCTCGAGAGAGGGATCACGCATAATATCCGCCGGTGGCGGCACCATGCTACATTCCCACAGTATATGGTCATAACTTGCCACTGCCTGGCACCATTTGCATTGTGGCTTAATCTCCTCCGGGTATATTTTGCTCAACACGTATGGGTTGGGAAAAGATCGCGTCTGCAGTTTTCTCCAGACGCATTCCTGCGCCTTGGTCAACCGCTTGTGCGGGGGCGGATAAAGCCTACGCTCTAGTTTCTAATGATTGGTGATGTCGTGAAAGGACACCAGCCCATCTCTCGCGGATCTCCCCGGAATGGGCGGCTCACCTGCCCGGCTGACGAAACCTCGAGCATTCAGGTGAGCCGCCCTCGTTCCCAGGGTTTCCAGAGTGTGCTGGTACCAGACAAGTTCTATTTCCCGAATTTCTTGCCCCGCGGCTCGGTGCAGTAGTCGTGCGGCGGTGACCGATATTCTGCCCCTCGCCAGATTTCGAATGGCTGTTTTTGAATCACTGAGAATCAGGTCAGACTGAGAATTAGTGATAGCTAGCGCTATTGCCGCTTCTTCAGCAGTTTCTGAGGAGCGGGTTTTGACTGATCCAGAGGCGACTAAGCGTCCCCGCCTGTCCACCACCACAATCGCAAATGCGTCCTTGTCCTTATATTCCGCGACGTCTGTATAGACTGCCGATTTGTACTCCCCATATTGAACATGTAAATTCCTGGCTCTTGCCTGCCTGCGTCCCTCATGGTGGATCGGATGCATGTTCTTGGGCAAAGGCTTTATGTACAAGGCCTTGTGTAATTCTCGCCGCCACCTGAGTTTTAGGTCACCAGCGGGAGCCTCGGCGCCAACGCCAATCCTTTCCAATATATCCCTGCCAGTTTCCGTTGTCGAAAGCCTAGCGTGCTGCATCACCAGGTGCGCCTCCCGTACTTCTTCCAGGGTGTTGTGCACCCCTAATCTTAGTAGCCTGTCTGTTGACGCATTGTTAGGAAGCCCAAGGGCTGCCTTGTAAGCCTGCCTAATCATAGCCTCGACCTTGCCTTTTTCTGTGGTATCCAATTCATGTAAGGTGTCGCATAAGTAATCCTGCTGAGCACAACGCTTGTACCAGCTTACAGAGGTTCTTTTCTTTTATCCCGCTCTTACGGTTAGCGATTCGCCTGATTAGCCTCCGGTAGCGTTGACCGTGTTCTTAAGCTTTTCAAGGGCCACCGTGTTCTTCTTGTTAGTCTGTAAATATAGGCCCAGGATTCTGATCGTTTGGGCTCGGCGACCGGCATACCCCCCACTTTTACCTCCAGCGGTGGTGGCGGAATATAGTGCCTCGCATGTGGACCTCGTGGTTTGTCCCGAACCACAAAGAGCTCGGACTTGGGCTGAGAGCATGAGAGTCCCGCATCTCCTGCGAGCTCTTCTACAATATTGACTGCCTGTTGCAGTGTTTCCTCCAACTGCGCGTCGCTACCCCTGGTCACCCATAGAGTAATATCATCCGCATAAAATGTGTGCTTCAGTCCCGGTATCTCTTCCAGCCTCGGCGGTATCTTAATCAAAGCGAGGTTAAACAGGAACGGCGACAAAACTGAACCCTGTGGCGTCCCCTTGCCCCCATCGGGAAAGAATCCGATTTGATTTCTCAACTGCAACCTCCGCAGTCCTGCTCTCCAAGATAGATTGATGTAGCGGAAGGTTCTGGCCCCTGGGCTAACGTCCGATAGGTTCTTTAATATGCCTCATGGGAAACATTGTCAAAAGCCTTATTAGGTCGAGCCCCAATATAGCTTTGGTGCCCGTGCCGTTCCCGGGATCGACTACGTCAGTTTCAGCTGTAACATGACGTCCTGGGTGGACAAATTGGCCCTGAAACCAATCATAGTTGCGGGAAAGATCGCCTTGTCCTCCGCATAACCCTGAAGCCTGTTTAAAACCACGTGCTCCATCAATTTGCCCACGCATGATGTCAGCGAGATCGGGCGCAGGTTCTCCACGCAGAGCTTCTTGCCTGGCTTAGGAATAAATATAATCCTAGCATGCTTCCATTGTGCTGGAATCTCCCCGGCCGCCCAATACTTGTTCATCAAGTCCGTGAGCGCCCCCACCGATTTGAAATCCAGGTTCCTCAGCATTTATTAGTAACCCCGTCCGGGCCCGCGGCTGACGTAGTGCGGAGCTGCCCCATGGCAAACTCCACCTCCGCCACCGTAAAGTCTTCATCTAGTTCTGAGTTTTCCGTCCCCGAATAGTGTGGTAAGCAACCACCTACTCCTTTGGTTATGTATCGATCCCGGAGTTCTTTTATAAATTCTCCAATCGTGCCTTGATACTGATGCACTAACCGAGTCATTTGTCCCCTTTGTGCCGACTTGGTTGCCGCCGGATCCAAAAGGTGCCTCAACAACTGCCATGTCTTTTTGCATCCGAACTGACCATTCATTCGATCACAAATCTGTCCCCACTGCTTGCCCTGCAAGTCCAATGTGTAGGTTTCAATTTGGCGTTCTAGCTTGGCCATCTTTCTGCGAAGGACGCCATTATGTTTCTGCTTCTTCCACCTTTTTAAGAGACTCGCGTGAGCTTCCCACATGTGTAACAGCCTAGAGTCTGCAGTAAACTCCTCTTCCTCGATTGGCACTTCTACGGTGGTACTCTTTACATCCTGCTTGAGCGCCTCAACCCAAGCGTCCAAGTCTTCAATTTCCCCGTTCACCGTGTCTGCCCTGGTTTTCCTAAATCTGTCCCACTCCGTAACTTTATGGCCTTTCACTTTGTCTTTATGCTTCGAAGCACTAAACGTCGTGGAAAGGATATAGTGATCACTTCCTAGCGTTTGTCCCGTGTTAACCCACTTTGCATTCCTGATACCCTTGAGAAACGTAAGGTCCGGAGAAGTATCCATGCTAATGCTGTTGCCTATCCTCGTATGATCTTGCGGGTTGTTTAAGAGCGTCCACCGCAGATCCCGGGCAACTTGCCAAAGCCGATTGCCCTTTGGGCTGGCTCGGATGTAACCCCACTCTGGGTGAGGCGCATTGAAATCCCCACCACTATAAGCTGAGCACTAGCCGCTAACCGTTGAGTTTGAATCAGGAGCGGTGGCAAGCCCAACCCCTTATCTTTTGGAGAACAATATACATTAAGTACAAACAGACTGTTCTCATCCTTTCGTTTGGGCACAATCTCTAGCAGTACGTAGTCTTCCCTGCTGCTATGTACGGTATGCTGAATGGCGGTGGTGTTGCGATGGACTAACACTGCGGTAAAGACGCGCGATACGCCCCTTGGATCAATCCCTTGCGGTGTAAATGCCTTAAATCCGGGTAATTTCACGGAACCACTAGCCTTCTGTGAGGCTATTATGTCCGGCTTACTATCCAGATTTTGTACGTGTAACTGCAGGTTACCCCGCTTGCGACGGAAGCCCCTGCAGTCCACTGCCAAACCTCAATTGTTGGCGAGGGGCCATGATGAGGCAAGGTTGTCCAATGTTGCGCTTGGCCAACTGCGGAGGGTAGTCTTGCCTCCAATAAAGTATGGAGCTGCTGAAACATGCCCATAACCTGGTTTGGGAAGCCCTGAATTCACTGGCGAGGGTGCCAAGACGCTCCTCTATTTTGTCGAGTCTAGCTTCGATTTTGTCGACCCGAGCCTCCAATCTATCCTGTCTTTCCCCTGTTTTCCTACTTTCTCCTCAAGGTTAGTTACGTCTGTTAAGACTAGTGACCTAACAACCGGTGGCATGTCTACCGTCGATGTTTCGGCTAACCTTTTTGCATTAACTCCCTCATCTGCCGGCAACGGCCTCTTGACTGGCCCCCTATTCTCCACTTCCATAGCCGCACTCC
>NW_023614835.1:0-40001 GCF_013339695.2 Rhipicephalus sanguineus
TTTCGCATTCCTTCCACTATCCCTTATTTCTACAACTAAACGCTGTTATCTCAATGGGGGATGTTACCAAAGAAGAAAATTATAATAATTACAGAAATGAAGCAAGTTGAAGCATGCGAAATCATTAAACTCGTGAGGCTACGCGCTCCCGTGTTGCAAGTCATATTGAGCGCGACTGTACATTTATCGTATGGCCAGGAAGTTTATTTCAAAGCGATGAAGGCGATGGTATAATTGAGCATGGTGATTGGACTCGTTGGGCGATGCCTCCCCCTCGCCCATGCACCCCCCTGCAAAAAGGTCTGCGGACGCACTTGAGCGCCACGTGCTTCCGCGACCGTCGACAAGCCAATGTTTCACACCACCCCTCTCGCTTTTTGGGTTCTGAAAACCGGACGAGCAAGCGTGCGTTCGAAAACACGCGCGCGCGCCCAGTCACGTGACCTCAAGAGAAGAACCAATAGCGCGCAAGTGCTCCGGCGGGCGCCGCTCGCTCCCTCTTCGCTCTCTCTTTTTTCTCTCTCGCATGCGCTGCGGCGCCAGCAATTCGTAATACGCGGCAAGGAACCCTCACAAAGGACTCCGAGGCCGCAATCAACAAATGCAGGCTCAGGGCTGGCAGTAGGCCGGAGACCACAGAGGACGTGGAGGCAGGGAACAACAAATGGAGACTCAGGGCTGGCGGTCGGCCGGAGCCCTCAGAGAGGACACGGAGGCAGCGAACAACAAATATAGGCTCAGGGCTCGCTCTGGGCCGGAGTAGGCTCAGGGCTGGTGGTGGCCCGGAGCGCTCTGAGAGGACTCAGAGGTAGCGAACAAATGCTGGCTCAGGGCTGGCAGTAGGCCGGAGATTTCAGAGAGGACGCGGAGGCAGCGAGCAACAAATGCAGCCTCAGGGCTGGTGATCGGCCGGAGCCCTCAGGCAGGACTCGGAGGCCGCAAACAACAAGTGCAGACTCAGGGATGGCGGTAGGCCGGAGACCTCAGAGAGAACGCGGAGGCAGGCAACAACAAATGCAGGCTCAGGACTGGTGGTCGGCCGGAGCCCTCAGACAGGACTCGGAGGCCGCAAACAACAAATGCAGGCTCAGAGCTGGCAGTAGGCCGGAGACCTCAGAGAGGACGCGGAGGCAGCGAACAATAAATGCAGCCTCAGGGCTGCTGGTCGGCCGGAGCCCTCAGACAGGACTCAGAGGCCGCAAACAACAAATGCAGGCTCAAGGCTGGCACTAGGCCGGAGACCTCAGAGAGGACGCGAAGGCAGCGAACAACAAATGCAGCCTCAGGGCTGGTGGTCGGCCGGAGCCCTCAGGCAGGACTCGGAGGCCGCAAACAACAAATGCAGGCTCAGGGCTGGCAGTAGGCCGGAGACCTCAGAGAGGACGCGGAGGCAGCGAACAACAAATGCAGCCTCAGGGCTGGTGGTCGGCCGGAGCCCTCAGGCAGGACTCGGAGGCCGCAAACAACAAATGCAGACTCAGGGATGGCGGTAGGCCGGAGACCACAGAGGACGCGGAGGCAGCGAACAACAAATGCAGCCTTAGGGATGGTGATCGGCCGGAGCCCTCAGACAGGACTCGGAGGCCGCAAACAACAAATGCAGGCTCAGGGCTGGCGGCAGGCCGGAGACCGCAGAGAGGACGCGGAGACAGCGAACAACAAATGCAGCCTCAGGGCTGGTGGTAGGCCGGAGCCCTCAGACAGGACTCGGAGGCCGCAAACAACAAATGCAGACTCAGGGCTGGCGGTGGGCCTGAGACCTCAGAGTGGACGCGGAGACACATGTCCAGCTTTCTGGGACATCGACTACTGCGGCAAAGTCGACCCCAAGAGGATGCGCTCGCCGTAACTCTGTGGGGAGCGATCTTGAAAAATTGATTACTAAGCAACGCCTCATTTTTCGCAATTTGCACTCAGGGCACTTAACGCCGACAACGTTATAATAATAATATCTGGGGTTTAACTTCCCAAAGCCACGATATGATTATGAGAGACGCCGTAGTGGAGGGCTCCGGAAATTTCAACACCTGGGGTTCTTTAACGTGCACCTACATCTAAGTACACGGGCCTCAGACATTTTCGACTCCACCGAAAATGCAGCCGCCGCGGCCGGGATTCGATCCCGCGACCTTCGGGTCAGCAGTCGAGCACCATAACCACTATACCACCGTGGCGGGGCACGCCGACAACGTTCTTATGCTGTACATCGCGATTAGTTTTAATCTGGCGGCAGGATTTTTTTCCCGAGACACTTTAGTGCCTCCATTGAAAATGCATGGGGTGATATTTTAAAAGTAAATTGTAGCGCAATGATCAGCTATTCGCAATTTGCACTCTAGTGGCAGATACACTAGGACAACCTTTCGAAGTCTTTGCAATTTGGTGTGATTACACCGGGTGAATTTTTTTTACCGGAGAGTTTTTCTCATTCTATACTGCGGGAAAGCCTCCCTACAGGGGTAAAAAGATTGCCTGTCGTTAAAATGACGGAAAAATGCTGGTTGATCGCGTTAAAACTAAAAAAAAGTGAGCAGATGTGATGCAAATTGTCACGCTGACGTACAGGACATTATTAATAGTAATAATTGATAATAATGAATCCAACAATTCATGTTACACTTATGGGGCCAGATGTCAGTGTGGAAGCACATGTATAGTAAAGATGGTATTTCAATTTGTAGTGTTACGATAAATGATTGATCATAATTTCATATAATAGACTTGTACTGTTTATTGTTGTGATTAATTATCAATGCAGGTTAATTAGCATTATTTCATTGTATGCAATATAGTGTTCAGTGGTGTCTAACGAAAAGTATCTGAGATGGCAATATAGCTTTTTAACGCAAAACATTTCTTAGCAAACCTCGGCGACCTTGAGCGTATCTATCTATCTATCTATCTATCTATCTATCTATCTATCTATCTATCTATCTATCTATCTATCTATCTATCTATCTATCTATCTATCTATCATCTATCTATCTATCTATCTATCTATCTATCTATCTATCTATCTATCTATCTATCTATCTATCTATCTATCTATCTATCTATCTATCTATCTATCTATCTATCTATCTATCTATCTATCTATCTATCTATCTATCTATCTATCCAACCGCCTACGACTTCGTGCTGTCATGGTCTTTTGCATCATGGGAGGTATACCAAAATTGGCATGGCATAACATGACTCTATGACAAACACAAATGACAGCCCATATCATGAAAAGCATGGCATGCATATCAAGTAAGGCATGATTTATAATGTCATGGTCTCGGGACGCTCGCGGCCGTTTAACTTAATGGATATGCAACAAAAGTGGTATTCCGTGACGTGACTGTATCACGAACATAAATGGCAGGTGTTAACATGAAAATCGTGACATACATCTCATGTGCGCCATAACTTAGGTGCCACGCTCATGGGGAGCTCGCGATCGTTTCGCGCGCTTGATATACACCAAAACTGGTGTTGTGTGACGTGACTATATGACGAACACTTATGACAGGTGATAATAAGAAAATAATGACTTGAATGTCATGTGCGCCATGACTTACGTGCCACGCTCATGGGGAGCTCGCGGCCGTTTTGCGCGCTTGATCAGCACCAAAATTGGTGTTGTGTGACGTGACTATATGACGAACATTTATGACAGGTGGTAATAAGGAAATAATAACTTGCATGTCATGCATAGCATGATTTACATGTCACGCTCATGGTGAGCTTGCGGTCGTTCCACGCGCTTGATATACACCTTATGTGCCGTGCTTATATGACGAACATTTATGACAGAATAAGAAAATAATGACTTGCATGTCATGTGCGCCATGACTTACGTGCCACGCTCATGGGGAGCGTGTGGCCAGTTCGCGCGCCTGATATACATCAAAATTGGTGCTGTGTGCCGTGACTGCATGACGAACGTATACGACAGCTGGCAATAATCACTTGCATGTCATGCATAGCATGATTTACATGCCACGCTCATGCTGACCTCGCGGTCGTTTTTCTCGCTTGATATACATCAAAAGTGGTGTTATGTGACGTTACTATATTACGAACATTTATGACCGGTGGCAATAAGAAAATAATGACTTGGATGTCATGCACAGCATCATCTACATTTCATGCTCATGGTGAGCACGCGGTTGTTTCGCTCGCTTGATATACACCAAAATGGTTGTTGTGGGATGTGACCGTATGACGAACATATATGACAGGTGTTAATGGGAACTAACAGACAGTAATGCCAAGCAAAGCATAGGAGATGTTATTTGTAGTAATTAGGATATAAATGTGAAGTGGACGAAAAGATAACTTGCCGCCGGCAGGGACCGAACCTGCGACCTTCGAATAACGCGTCCGATGCTCTACCATTGAGATATACGGCGGCGGTCATCCTCCCGTCCACTTTGATTCCGTCCGTCTTGATTCCTGAAGGAGGCGGTTTTATGGCACACCGGCAATGTTTGACGAACACCGAAGAGCGAATGAACAACAATACGCTGTATTGAAGATAGTTTATTGTTTTTTTGTTTTTTTCTTTGACGTAGTCGTGCGTAAGTGGTCATTACACGGTGGATTCCTTACGTGTAATTTGTTGCGTAGTATTACGAGCAGGGACTGTGAATATGACCTAGAAAGTTTCGACCAATCATTAACAGCTAACGATGTATACGGACGGAAGGAAACAATGCGGGGTAGTTTAACGTTATAATCGCCCACTTTTTTTCAAAGAAAAGATTAGCTTACGCAATTTCCGTAAGCGTATTTACTTGGAGGTGCCGGAGGGGAGGAGTCAAGGCCCACTTAACCTCATTTCCGTCCACACCCCGCCCAAGCTGGGAAAAAGAGGGCAAGGAACGACACGTACTATATAAATTCGTTGTCATTCATAATCTTAATCCTTTGAGGGTCGAATTTTTTTGCAAAATCCAGTCCAAAAGTGTCTAACTTTTATTGCTGAAATAAATTCTTCAGACGATTTTATTTCAGGAAAAATATTGTCTAAAATTTTTTTTCGTGACCGTAAGTACAAAAAAAATCATTTTTGTTGTTACATACACATGGGTTATTCGTAGTAAAAGCAAGCAAAATCCTGAAAAGACTAGCTTAACAGTCTTTATAAATGAAAATTATGCATTGTATTAAACATAGCTCACAGACATACAAAATAAGCGCACCAGAGTAATTTTCCGGTTAAAAATGTTCGTGCTCTAACACTGAAAACTTTTCAGCGTGTGATAGTCATTGAAGCATGACTCGCCGCGCACGCTTTTGAGATGTCGCTCCGTCATCGGAGTCTAAACTCGTCAAAAAATCATCGTATGGCAAACTGAAATCCAATTAATCAGATTCTGATTCGGCACTTGGGGAATAGTCCGCATCGGAAGAATCGCTGCTCGACTCACCGGCGGCAGAGCAACCGGCGCGCGCTTCCATAGCGTAAGCGAACTGCGTCAGTGAGAGCACGGAAGAAAACTCTGTGGTTGTGGGCCCGTCCGGAAAGTAATACCCTAGTTACACGGGCACGCTAACCTCAGTTACGACGGAGCTCAGTTAACTGGAATAAACTATAGTTACAAAGACAGACATAAAAGGAGAGTGAAAGAGACACAAGAGACATACACGAAGAAAATGCAGAAAAAACGGAGAGCTAGTCAAAAAGAGAAAGAAAGAGAGCAATAAAGCGAAGCAACGAAAGAGAGCGAAAGAAGCACAGAGAGAGAAAAAGAAAGACAGACATAGAAAGAGAGAGAAACAGATATAAAGAAACAGGTACGAAAAAGATATAGAAAAAACAGAGAGCAAGACAGAAAAAGAAAGGAAGAAATAAAAAGAAGCAAGGCAAGAGAGGGAAAGAAGATATGAGAGCGAAAAAGATAGAGAAAAGAAGATAGAAACACAAAGACAGACATAGAAGGAGAAAGAGACACAAAGAGACATACACGAAGAAAATGCAGAAAAAACGGAGAGCTAGTCAAAAAGAGAAAGAAAGAGAGCAATAAAGCGAAGCAACGAAAGAGAGCGAAAGAAGCACAGAGAGAGAAAAAGAAAGACAGACATAGAAAGAGAGAGAAACAGATATAAAGAAACAGGTACGAAAAAGATATAGAAAAAACAGAGAGCAAGACAGAAAAAGAAAGGAAGAAATAAAAAGAAGCAAGGCAAGAGAGGGAAAGAAGATATGAGAGCGAAAAAGATAGAGAAAAAGATAGAAACACAAAGACAGACATAGAAGGAGAGAGAAAGAGACGCAAAGAGACATACACGAAGAAAATGCAGAAAAAACGGAGAGCTAGTGAAAAAGAGAAAGAAAGAGAGCAATAAAGAGAAGCAACGAAAGAGAGCGAAAGAAGCACAGAGAGAGAAAAAGAAAGACAGACATAGAAAGAGAGAGAAACAGATATAAAGAAACAGGTACGAAAAAGATATAGAAAAAACAGAGAGCAAGACAGAAAAAGAAAGGAAGAAATAAAAAGAAGCAAGGCAAGAGAGGGAAAGAAGATATGAGAGCGAAAAAGATAGAGAAAAGAAGATAGAAACACAAAGACAGACATAGAAGGAGAAAGAGACACAAAGAGACATACACGAAGAAAATGCAGAAAAAACGGAGAGCTAGTCAAAAAGAGAAAGAAAGAGAGCAATAAAGAGAAGCAACGAAAGAGAGCGAAAGAAGCACAGAGAGAGAAAAAGAAAGACAGACATAGAAAGAGAGAGAAACAGATATAAAGAAACAGGTACGAAAAAGATATAGAAAAAACAGAGAGCAAGACAGAAAAAGAAAGGAAGAAATAAAAAGAAGCAAGGCAAGAGAGGGAAAGAAGATATGAGAGCGAAAAAGATAGAGAAAAGAAGATAGAAACACAAAGACAGACATAGAAGGAGAGAGAAAGAGACGCAAAGAGACATACACGAAGAAAATGCAGAAAAAACGGAGAGCTAGTCAAAAAGAGAAAGAAAGAGAGCAATAAAGAGAAGCAACGAAAGAGAGCGAAAGAAGCACAGAGAGAGAAAAAGAAAGACAGACATAGAAAGAGAGAGAAACAGATATAAAGAAACAGGTACGAAAAAGATATAGAAAAAACAGAGAGCAAGACAGAAAAAGAAAGGAAGAAATAAAAAGAAGCAAGGCAAGAGAGGGAAAGAAGATATGAGAGCGAAAAAGATAGAGAAAAGAAGATAGAAACACAAAGACAGACATAGAAGGAGAGAGAAAGAGACGCAAAGAGACATACACGAAGAAAATGCAGAAAAAACGGAGAGCTAGTCAAAAAGAGAAAGAAAGAGAGCAATAAAGAGAAGCAACGAAAGAGAGCGAAAGAAGCACAGAGAGAGAAAAAGAAAGACAGACATAGAAAGAGAGAGAAACAGATATAAAGAAACAGGTACGAAAAAGATATAGAAAAAACAGAGAGCAAGACAGAAAAAGAAAGGAAGAAATAAAAAGAAGCAAGGCAAGAGAGGGAAAGAAGATATGAGAGCGAAAAAGATAGAGAAAAGAAGATAGAAACACAAAGACAGACATAGAAGGAGAGAGAAAGAGACGCAAAGAGACATACACGAAGAAAATGCAGAAAAAACGGAGAGCTAGTGAAAAGAGAAAGAAAGAGAGCAATAAAGAGAAGCAACGAAAGAGAGCGAAAGAAGCACAGAGAGAGAAAAAGAAAGACAGACATAGAAAGAGAGAGAAACAGATATAAAGAAACAGGTACGAAAAAGATATAGAAAAAACAGAGAGCAAGACAGAAAAAGAAAGGAAGAAATAAAAAGAAGCAAGGCAAGAGAGGGAAAGAAGATATGAGAGCGAAAAAGATAGAGAAAAGAAGATAGAAACACAAAGACAGACATAGAAGGAGAGAGAAAGAGACGCAAAGAGACATACACGAAGAAAATGCAGAAAAAACGGAGAGCTAGTGCAAAAAGAGAAAGAAAGAGAGCAATAAAGAGAAGCAACGAAAGAGAGCGAAAGAAGCACAGAGAGAGAAAAAGAAAGACAGACATAGAAAGAGAGAGAAACAGATATAAAGAAACAGGTACGAAAAAGATATAGAAAAAACAGAGAGCAAGACAGAAAAAGAAAGGAAGAAATAAAAAGAAGCAAGGCAAGAGAGGGAAAGAAGATATGAGAGCGAAAAAGATAGAGAAAAGAAGATAGAAACACAAAGACAGACATAGAAGGAGAGAGAAAGAGACGCAAAGAGACATACACGAAGAAAATGCAGAAAAAACGGAGAGCTAGTGAAAAAGAGAAAGAAAGAGAGCAATAAAGAGAAGCAACGAAAGAGAGCGAAAGAAGCACAGAGAGAGAAAAAGAAAGACAGACATAGAAAGAGAGAGAAACAGATATAAAGAAACAGGTACGAAAAAGATATAGAAAAAACAGAGAGCAAGACAGAAAAAGAAAGGAAGAAATAAAAAGAAGCAAGGCAAGAGAGGGAAAGAAGATATGAGAGCGAAAAAGATAGAGAAAAGAAGATAGAAACACAAAGACAGACATAGAAGGAGAGAGAAAGAGACGCAAAGAGACATACACGAAGAAAATGCAGAAAAAACGGAGAGCTAGTCAAAAAGAGAAAGAAAGAGAGCAATAAAGAGAAGCAACGAAAGAGAGCGAAAGAAGCACAGAGAGAGAAAAAGAAAGACAGACATAGAAAGAGAGAGAAACAGATATAAAGAAACAGGTACGAAAAAGATATAGAAAAAACAGAGAGCAAGACAGAAAAAGAAAGGAAGAAATAAAAAGAAGCAAGGCAAGAGAGGGAAAGAAGATATGAGAGCGAAAAAGATAGAAACACAAAGACAGACATAGAAGGAGAGAGAAAGAGACGCAAAGAGACATACACGAAGAAAATGCAGAAAAAACGGAGAGCTAGTGCAAAAAGAGAAAGAAAGAGAGCAATAAAGAGAAGCAACGAAAGAGAGCGAAAGAAGCACAGAGAGAGAAAAAGAAAGACAGACATAGAAAGAGAGAGAAACAGATATAAAGAAACAGGTACGAAAAAGATATAGAAAAAACAGAGAGCAAGACAGAAAAAGAAAGGAAGAAATAAAAAGAAGCAAGGCAAGAGAGGGAAAGAAGATATGAGAGCGAAAAAGATAGAGAAAAGAAGATAGAAACACAAAGACAGACATAGAAGGAGAGAGAAAGAGACGCAAAGAGACATACACGAAGAAAATGCAGAAAAAACGGAGAGCTAGTGCAAAAAGAGAAAGAAAGAGAGCAATAAAGAGAAGCAACGAAAGAGAGCGAAAGAAGCACAGAGAGAGAAAAAGAAAGACAGACATAGAAAGAGAGAGAAACAGATATAAAGAAACAGGTACGAAAAAGATATAGAAAAAACAGAGAGCAAGACAGAAAAAGAAAGGAAGAAATAAAAAGAAGCAAGGCAAGAGAGGGAAAGAAGATATGAGAGCGAAAAAGATAGAGAAAAGAAGATAGAAACACAAAGACAGACATAGAAGGAGAGAGAAAGAGACGCAAAGAGACATACACGAAGAAAATGCAGAAAAAACGGAGAGCTAGTGAAAAAGAGAAAGAAAGAGAGCAATAAAGAGAAGCAACGAAAGAGAGCGAAAGAAGCACAGAGAGAGAAAAAGAAAGACAGACATAGAAAGAGAGAGAAACAGATATAAAGAAACAGGTACGAAAAAGATATAGAAAAAACAGAGAGCAAGACAGAAAAAGAAAGGAAGAAATAAAAAGAAGCAAGGCAAGAGAGGGAAAGAAGATATGAGAGCGAAAAGAGAGAGAAAAAGATAGAAACACAAAGACAGACATAGAAGGAGAGAGAAAGAGACGCAAAGAGACATACACGAAGAAAATGCAGAAAAAACGGAGAGCTAGTGAAAAAGAGAAAGAAAGAGAGCAATAAAGAGAAGCAACGAAAGAGAGCGAAAGAAGCACAGAGAGAGAAAAAGAAAGACAGACATAGAAAGAGAGAGAAACAGATATAAAGAAACAGGTACGAAAAAGATATAGAAAAAACAGAGAGCAAGACAGAAAAAGAAAGGAAGAAATAAAAAGAAGCAAGGCAAGAGAGGGAAAGAAGATATGAGAGCGAAAAGATAGAGAAAAGAAGATAGAAACACAAAGACAGACATAGAAGGAGAGAGAAAGAGACGCAAAGAGACATACACGAAGAAAATGCAGAAAAAACGGAGAGCTAGTGAAAAAGAGAAAGAAAGAGAGCAATAAAGAGAAGCAACGAAAGAGAGCGAAAGAAGCACAGAGAGAGAAAAAGAAAGACAGACATAGAAAGAGAGAGAAACAGATATAAAGAAACAGGTACGAAAAAGATATAGAAAAAACAGAGAGCAAGACAGAAAAAGAAAGGAAGAAATAAAAAGAAGCAAGGCAAGAGAGGGAAAGAAGATATGAGAGCGAAAAAGATAGAAACACAAAGACAGACATAGAAGGAGAGAGAAAGAGACGCAAAGAGACATACACGAAGAAAATGCAGAAAAAACGGAGAGCTAGTGAAAAAGAGAAAGAAAGAGAGCAATAAAGAGAAGCAACGAAAGAGAGCGAAAGAAGCACAGAGAGAGAAAAAGAAAGACAGACATAGAAAGAGAGAGAAACAGATATAAAGAAACAGGTACGAAAAAGATATAGAAAAAACAGAGAGCAAGACAGAAAAAGAAAGGAAGAAATAAAAAGAAGCAAGGCAAGAGAGGGAAAGAAGATATGAGAGCGAAAAGATAGAGAAAAGAAGATAGAAACACAAAGACAGACATAGAAGGAGAGAGAAAGAGACGCAAAGAGACATACACGAAGAAAATGCAGAAAAAACGGAGAGCTAGTGAAAAAGAGAAAGAAAGAGAGCAATAAAGAGAAGCAACGAAAGAGAGCGAAAGAAGCACAGAGAGAGAAAAAGAAAGACAGACATAGAAAGAGAGAGAAACAGATATAAAGAAACAGGTACGAAAAAGATATAGAAAAAACAGAGAGCAAGACAGAAAAAGAAAGGAAGAAATAAAAAGAAGCAAGGCAAGAGAGGGAAAGAAGATATGAGAGCGAAAAAGATAGAGAAAAAAGATAGAAACACAAAGACAGACATAGAAGGAGAGAGAAAGAGACGCAAAGAGACATACACGAAGAAAATGCAGAAAAAACGGAGAGCTAGTGAAAAAGAGAAAGAAAGAGAGCAATAAAGAGAAGCAACGAAAGAGAGCGAAAGAAGCACAGAGAGAGAAAAAGAAAGACAGACATAGAAAGAGAGAGAAACAGATATAAAGAAACAGGTACGAAAAAGATATAGAAAAAACAGAGAGCAAGACAGAAAAAGAAAGGAAGAAATAAAAAGAAGCAAGGCAAGAGAGGGAAAGAAGATATGAGAGCGAAGAGATAGAGAAAAGAAGATAGAAACACAAAGACAGACATAGAAGGAGAGAGAAAGAGACGCAAAGAGACATACACGAAGAAAATGCAGAAAAAACGGAGAGCTAGTGAAAAAGAGAAAGAAAGAGAGCAATAAAGAGAAGCAACGAAAGAGAGCGAAAGAAGCACAGAGAGAGAAAAAGAAAGACAGACATAGAAAGAGAGAGAAACAGATATAAAGAAACAGGTACGAAAAAGATATAGAAAAAACAGAGAGCAAGACAGAAAAAGAAAGGAAGAAATAAAAAGAAGCAAGGCAAGAGAGGGAAAGAAGATATGAGAGCGAAGAGATAGAGAAAGAAGATAGAAACACAAAGACAGACATAGAAGGAGAGAGAAAGAGACGCAAAGAGACATACACGAAGAAAATGCAGAAAAAACGGAGAGCTAGTGAAAAAGAGAAAGAAAGAGAGCAATAAAGAGAAGCAACGAAAGAGAGCGAAAGAAGCACAGAGAGAGAAAAAGAAAGACAGACATAGAAAGAGAGAGAAACAGATATAAAGAAACAGGTACGAAAAAGATATAGAAAAAACAGAGAGCAAGACAGAAAAAGAAAGGAAGAAATAAAAAGAAGCAAGGCAAGAGAGGGAAAGAAGATATGAGAGCGAAAAAGATAGAAACACAAAGACAGACATAGAAGGAGAGAGAAAGAGACGCAAAGAGACATACACGAAGAAAATGCAGAAAAAACGGAGAGCTAGTGAAAAAGAGAAAGAAAGAGAGCAATAAAGAGAAGCAACGAAAGAGAGCGAAAGAAGCACAGAGAGAGAAAAAGAAAGACAGACATAGAAAGAGAGAGAAACAGATATAAAGAAACAGGTACGAAAAAGATATAGAAAAAACAGAGAGCAAGACAGAAAAAGAAAGGAAGAAATAAAAAGAAGCAAGGCAAGAGAGGGAAAGAAGATATGAGAGCGAAAAAGATAGAAACACAAAGACAGACATAGAAGGAGAGAGAAAGAGACGCAAAGAGACATACACGAAGAAAATGCAGAAAAAACGGAGAGCTAGTGAAAAAGAGAAAGAAAGAGAGCAATAAAGAGAAGCAACGAAAGAGAGCGAAAGAAGCACAGAGAGAGAAAAAGAAAGACAGACATAGAAAGAGAGAGAAACAGATATAAAGAAACAGGTACGAAAAAGATATAGAAAAAACAGAGAGCAAGACAGAAAAAGAAAGGAAGAAATAAAAAGAAGCAAGGCAAGAGAGGGAAAGAAGATATGAGAGCGAAAAAGATAGAGAAAAAGATAGAAACACAAAGACAGACATAGAAGGAGAGAGAAAGAGACGCAAAGAGACATACACGAAGAAAATGCAGAAAAAACGGAGAGCTAGTGAAAAAGAGAAAGAAAGAGAGCAATAAAGAGAAGCAACGAAAGAGAGCGAAAGAAGCACAGAGAGAGAAAAAGAAAGACAGACATAGAAAGAGAGAGAAACAGATATAAAGAAACAGGTACGAAAAAGATATAGAAAAAACAGAGAGCAAGACAGAAAAAGAAAGGAAGAAATAAAAAGAAGCAAGGCAAGAGAGGGAAAGAAGATATGAGAGCGAAAAAGATAGAGAAAAAGATAGAAACACAAAGACAGACATAGAAGGAGAGAGAAAGAGACGCAAAGAGACATACACGAAGAAAATGCAGAAAAAACGGAGAGCTAGTGAAAAAGAGAAAGAAAGAGAGCAATAAAGAGAAGCAACGAAAGAGAGCGAAAGAAGCACAGAGAGAGAAAAAGAAAGACAGACATAGAAAGAGAGAGAAACAGATATAAAGAAACAGGTACGAAAAAGATATAGAAAAAACAGAGAGCAAGACAGAAAAAGAAAGGAAGAAATAAAAAGAAGCAAGGCAAGAGAGGGAAAGAAGATATGAGAGCGAAAAAGATAGAGAAAAGAAGATAGAAACACAAAGACAGACATAGAAGGAGAGAGAAAGAGACGCAAAGAGACATACACGAAGAAAATGCAGAAAAAACGGAGAGCTAGTGAAAAAGAGAAAGAAAGAGAGCAATAAAGAGAAGCAACGAAAGAGAGCGAAAGAAGCACAGAGAGAGAAAAAGAAAGACAGACATAGAAAGAGAGAGAAACAGATATAAAGAAACAGGTACGAAAAAGATATAGAAAAAACAGAGAGCAAGACAGAAAAAGAAAGGAAGAAATAAAAAGAAGCAAGGCAAGAGAGGGAAAGAAGATATGAGAGCGAAAAAGATAGAGAAAAGAAGATAGAAACACAAAGACAGACATAGAAGGAGAAAGAGACACAAAGAGACATACACGAAGAAAATGCAGAAAAAACGGAGAGCTAGTCAAAAAGAGAAAGAAAGAGAGCAATAAAGAGAAGCAAGGAAAGAGAGCGAAAGAAGCACAGAGAGAGAAAAAGAAAGACAGACATAGAAAGAGAGAGAAACAGATATAAAGAAACAGGTACGAAAAAGATATAGAAAAAAACGGAGAGAAAGGGAAAGAAAGGGATAAATAAAGAGAAACAAGCAAAGAGAGGGAAGGAAGCAGAGAGAGAGAGAGACAGGATAAGAAAGGGAACAAATAGAAATAAAGAAAGAAAGGGCCACAAAAACAAAGAGATAGGTAGAGAGAGAAAGAAAGATGTAGAAGAAAAGAAATAGACAGATACAAAAAGTACATAAAAGAAACAGAGAGAAAGAGAAATAAAGAGAGAGAGAGAAGAAACAAGGAAGGCCACCCAGCTACGCTCTTCCGTAAGGCTTGGCACCGCTAGTGTGCAGCGTAAATTTGGGCCACCTTGCATGCAAGTAGGACGCTGGTCATGTGAGGACGCGTGAGGTGTGCCGGCCGTCTCTCCTGCTGTCAGCCGATCGCACCTGATATATTCTCGCAATAGGAAAACTGAAAGCCGCATGCATTGGACCTTTTTGCAGAGAGCGTCCCAACTCTTCAATGGAAAGGACACTTGCAAAAAACGCGTCAAAAAGAAATGCACGCACCTACGGATCTGCACGCTTCGTTGATGCCGTGGCTGATAATGACGAATTATGGCTGATCCCTTTGTAATGGGCTGGCAGCGTTCAACGACTCGTTCTGTACGCAATTCGCATGGTGTCAGGTGCGATTGTACGCTTCTGCCACCCAATATCACTGCTGCTAACGTGACCCCTTGCCCGACATGAAGATGGTGTAGGGTCTTTTTTTCCAAGCAGTTTCAAGCACTGGCAGATTGCTATGGAATAGTTGAGTGTCACGAAGAATTCCCGGGTTCAATTGCTTTTCGAGCCCCAATTTTTCTTTGCATACATTGGGATTTTTCGGGACGGCGTAGTATTCCTAGTTGCCGAGGTCAACACCAACATAGACACCTCAGGCCTTAAAAACACTACCACTGCGAATTTGATCTTGCGAAATATCGAAGGACAATTCCTTTGTGCCTCAAGTTTGCTACTGAGGACGCTGATCATCGCAGGAAACAGGAAACATATTAGGAAATAATAAAATTTACACTCTACATGCCCGATCATTGGGATACCTGAAAATAGGTTTCCATTATCGGGAATTAAGAGTGCAAATAGCGTTTGCTCTCTGTGTGTGATTTTTCATGCAGTAAAATCCAGTTGAAGTTTGGCGAGGGTGAGCTCCCGTCGTTATAAGCGCCATTTTAACCATATTTCATCAAGCCCTTGTCTGTATGCTAACTGCGTAAATATTCGGGTGTGTAAGAGGTTTCTCATTTCGCAGAATCGGTGTCCCCCTCGTTCCACCTTGACATAAATAAATCCAAAGCAAAAATTTTCGCGCAGCTAAGCAGACGTCCGAAATGCATGAAGCACATCATCACTAGAATAAGTCACTAAGGGACCTCTCCGATTTCTAAACGTGATCTTTTAGTGTGATTTTTACTGAGGTCTTTTAATTGTATTTATACTCTCCCTGCTAAAAGCCCCCGCGCAACCAAATCTGGTGTTTCAGGTGTAGAAAAGGTGACAAGGCTTGACGGCCGGGCTCAAGTTTCACCGCATCCTTCCCAGCGAGACCAGCAGCGCCGCGCG
Organism: Rhipicephalus sanguineus; assembly: GCF_013339695.2. Taxonomy (NCBI): domain Eukaryota; kingdom Metazoa; phylum Arthropoda; class Arachnida; order Ixodida; family Ixodidae; genus Rhipicephalus; species Rhipicephalus sanguineus. The sequence continues at coordinate 15,399 of NW_023614835.1, forward strand.
GCGGCCTCTCGCTGCCGGCACGCGCGGCGACCGCGAGAGGAGCATTTGCGCGGCGGCTGCGGCGGCGTGTGGAGGCATGCGTGGGATACTGCTGCTGCTGGTTTGCCATGGTGAGTGCTTTTTACTAGGGACATATCTGGAAGGGATCTGCACGCGTCTTCTCAATATTGCTTAGAGCATGTTACGCATTGATATATACTTTCGTCAGAAAATGAGCGCTTGCAGTCAGTCTGCTTGAAGGTTATACTAAGTATGGTTCAAAAGAGGTTTCCTCCACTTGAATCAGCGCAGACCACCGAGTTTCCTAGCGCCGTTATTCCAGACTGCTCGATAAATATGATTGCCCTTTTCACTCAGCTTGTGCACTGAGCACCCATAGCAGTGCATGACATTCTTGGGTCCGTGATTCTGCGTACTTCACTGAATTACGAGACGGGAAAATTGGAGCTGTTTCCGGCTTGACGCCCCTTGAAGTTGCGTCAGGCCGGAACTTCCTTGAAAACTAACGCCGTAAATTTGCACCGTGACCTCTCCATACGTGATTCCAGAAAAATAAGCAAGATGAATTTGGGCTGTCTTGCATACAACAAGGAGGCTGGTCGCTTCACGACGTGTGAGGTGTGCCTCTCCGGTTGTCGGCCGATCCTGCCTGATATATTCTCACAATACGAAAACTGAAAGCGGCATGCAATGGACGGAGCAACGTTTTCGCAGTGAGTACATGGCGGTGGCCAGCAAGCGCCCACTCACTGGAAGTCGCCCGGATGTTCCTTATCTCTGAGCCACGTGGGATGAAAATCCGGTTGACACTTGCCATGGCATACACGTACGCGTCCGGCGCCAAAACCGTTGCATGCGAGCCTTTTGACCAGCAGATCACAAACACACGTTTGCAACGCACATGTGTTGCGTACAGTGGCGTGATAGTTGCTCAAACGCATTTTGCCTAGGGCTTCCCCATCAGCACGTGTTTAGCCTTCTCTACATTCCATCCTTGGTCTGAATATCATCAGTCATTGTCTTGGCGGCTAATCGTACTGTGAATAACGGCTGCAGGAGGCAACTCGTCCAAGTACTTTGATATCATTTGAATTAATCTTTTTCTGCTAATTGTCCACCATTGCGCACCTATCACTGAGCTCGGTATCACTGAGGGTAAGGATCACCTGGCGCATCAGTTTGCGCCCAACTCCATTCTATCGGTGTCGTAAGTTCATTCAGAAAGACTTTTTCAATCGTCAGTATTTTCGGTCATACAACTGCGTTTAAATTCAATAATATAATTCCGCATTAGGCGGTACCATATTGCGTGGTGGGGATTGGAAGCGCACTTTCTTGCAGAGACTGCAACATTTCGCGCTGGGCGTGCAACCAGGCCTGTTGCGGCATAAATATTTATACGATCTTTACGGACGCCGATTTTCGATGTTCTTTGACTGTCGTTGAACAAGAGGTGAAGAAAATTTTGTTCTTATGCTCACTTTGTGTTCGGATATTGGGGTACCGTTTTAATCTAGTACACATGGCGGAAAATAGCAAGCGGCGACCAATCGCTAAAAGAAAAACAAAATTTACGCTTCGGCCCACCATCGACTGGGATAGCGCGAAGGTTATAGCAAAGAAAAGTACGCCAAGGCTGGAATCCCTCCACAATCAGGCAACAGGTTATTCGAAACTCAGGCCTCCGATGTAGTACACTCGACGCTTACGTCACATCATCAAATTTCATTCTTTGTGAACAAGGCCCCTGTAGTGGAGCCTAAATGTCCAATTTGTTTTTGTTTTAACGGCGCTTGCTATTTCCCTGCGTGAATTTTCCCGACCAGACGGGTTTCCGTCGAACCCTGGATTTCAGTCTGTAGTACACACCGTTGCAACTAGGGCGAAGAACGAGATTGGCTCGATCAAAACTATTGCCCCCCCCCCCCGCCTGGGGTCGTCTTACCTCGGTTTTTTAACTACGTTTGAGCCTATTAAAATTTTCGATGAAGTCTTTACGTTTCAAGTATATTCGCTTACAACGGCTATAAACAATTCCTCTCTTACGATGTCGGCGGTGGCTGCTCTGAAAATGCAGAAATAGATGTCGGTCATTCGGCTTGCGTAACAGCTTTGTCCAAATTGTTACGTTAAGAAAGTTTTCAGATGTAAATTGGTGCTTAATAGACGGGTGCAAATCATTCATCTTTTCTATTAAACCAAGCAAGCCTCTAGATAAGAACGTCGTCACTGCAGCGCCTATAGGCTTTAACGTAGTTTGGAACTTGCCTTCCAGGATGCGCATGATGGTGTGAGCATATTTGGGCCTATTTTTCTACCGATCGAGGTACACAATATTTTAAGTAGTGAACGCTATTAAATTCAAGATTATTAGGTTTTAAAGTGTACGCAATACTTGGTTATCGACGGGTTTGTTGAAAGGAGAGCCTTCATAACCCTTTATAACAACAGAAATACTATTTCATGGGGGATGCGTTAGTATAAAGTGATGCGACGTCGAGCTTTGCTATGATTAAATCGGATGGAATGTGAAGAGGAAGTGGTTAGTGTATTTAATGAATGCCGGGAATGTGGCTGGAAACTTAGCGTGGTCTTCTTTCAGGCCATAACTGATGGAGCGCCCACGGTAACCCTTTTGATGAATTTTGGGAAGGAAGTAAAATCTACGGGACTGACTCATAATGACTATGTTTTCATCTGATTTTCCAAGTGGTAGTAGTGAGATCAGTGCCCCCATTAGCGTGTACTTAAAGGGACACTAAAGGCAAAAAAAAATTTATGTCAGAGTGAAAGGTCAATGTTTGAGAACGTCTAGAACGCCAGTATTATCATGATTAGAAAAAAGCAGCGCAAAAGCCACAGGACACACAGGAAAGGAACGCACACAGCGCTGAACTCTCAACAGATTTATTGTGAAAAACCAAATGCATCGCCTATAAATACACATGATAATCACTCGCATAATACTGCGTCACTGGACATAGCGCAGATAGGCCGCGAATAGCACAACCGAGAGAGATTACGACAAACGCCTCCGTAGATACTCCATTTCCTTGGGCAATAATGCGATTGGCGGGGTGCTGACACAGTTTTCACCCAACTGCGCAGTCTTATGCGCTTCAACGACTTCACGTGTTAAGCGATCCCTGTGTTTACTGACAACACTACATTTCTCAAAAATAGGCGAGCACGTGCATGACCTACAGTGGACGACTAACCAACCATATTGTGCACGTTTTACATTGTTGTCATGCTCTCTTATTCTATCGTTAGCACAATGACCCGTCTGACCTATGTAATATCTGCCGCATGTGAAAGGAATCTGATACACAACATTTTCAACACAATCGATATACCTAGATCTGTGCTTCTTCTGACAACCTTTTTCCCGGTTCATTGAATTGTATGGCCTCGTCAAGCGGCAAATACTGTCTAATTTTGCAGGAGCAGAAAACGCCACCTTAATGTTCGCTTTTTGCGCGATTCTTTTCAAGTTATGAGATGTTCTGTGCATATATGGAAGAGTTCAGCGCTGTGTGCTTTCCTTTCCTGTGTGTCCTGTGGTTTTTGCGATGTTTTTTTCTAATCATGTACAACCAACAAGCCCACCTCTCCACACTTTTGTCAATATTATCAGTAGCAGTGCTCTAGTAGCAGAGAAATTAAGGTAAATGTAAGACACTTATATGCACTACCTGTGGGACGTTTTGCAACGAGTCCGATGACGTCAAGAGTCGCGAGTACAAATCATCACTAGTATTCAAGCTGCTTATGATAAAGAAAGAACATTCCGAGCATTGCAAGACGTAATAAAATGCTGCTTGCGCGTTTTAGTTTGATGCAGGAAAAAAAAATTGTTGAGAGGCGAAGCATGTAGGGAAGGGTGTTTCAGCTCCACTAACATGAAACCTGTGGAGGGGCGAAGCATGCAGTGTGCGCCAATGTTTCCCACAGCAAAATCACTGCTAATGGCCAGTGAGAGACAGAAGAAAGATAGACACAGAGACGTGCAGTCCGCTTTTAGTTAACGTGCACGCTGCGAATCTGGTGTAGTGGCCGCACTACATTGCAGGTCAAGGTCCAGTGCCTATATATATATATATATATATATATATATATATATATATATATATATATATATATATATATATATATATATATATACGCGGTGGCCGGCGAACGGTTGTGCAGCAGTCGGTTTTTCACTCAAGAAACTCGCTAGAAGACGCTGCCTGTGTCGGCGTTGTCTCTCGCGGGCGAGTGCGCGTTCTCATTGCAGCATTCATCGCAGAAAGAGCGTTTCCATAGTCAACGCACGCCGTTCGCTCTCTCGCCACACGGCGAGAGCTGACTCGGTGGCGCACTCTTCTGCGCTGAAGCAAATGAACAGGACACGACAATGCACGCCGGCACGCCGAGGGCTTAAAGTGCTTCGCCCCTAAAACAACTTGACGTTACAGTAGAGAACGGCTTCGTTTTCGCAGGGCTGCGCTCCGCTCGCGCGGTAGCGTCTCAGTGGTAGTTTCGTTATCGCGTACTGCTGCGTGTGCCTTGCATGCTCATGAATGTCGCTCTAAAGGAAAGTTCGACAAAGAGCCGTGCCCATGTGATGTTTAATGTGACCTTCAGAACAGAAACGACAGCGTTGGCTGCCGGGCAGTAAAGGTGGGCAACGTTGGGCAAGGCAAATGCGGCGTCAGGAGGCCTTTTCAGGAGCGCGATTTGAATGCGCTAACGCTGTGCGGTCCACTTGAACGTGATTTTAATTCAAAATAAGCATTTCCTTGTCACGAAACAAGCACTACGGGGTTCCTGGAACATTAATTCAACAATCAACGTCGACTTAACATTTGCCTTTAGTGTCCCTTTATATTTGCGGTTGGATCAAAAGGCTAAGCCTTGTGAATAGGTGGGACCTGAAAGCGGCTTCGTTGATATAGCAGCCTGTGTCGAGGACCACCTCTACTAAAGGAATTGTTCTGGGGCGAGTTGGCACTCAGATGGCTTAGCTATACTTTACTCTGGCGTAAAATACATTCTGTGTTTCTTCTCGAAAAGCATTTTGCGGCACAGTCAAGCATAGCTAAGCAATCTCTCCTTTTTAGCTACCGGCTTGGCGACATGATGATTATTTGGCTTAAGGATGATTCTTTCTATAGGTTGTGTCGATGAGAGAGCCTCTAGGTATCTGAAATATCGCGCTGTAGAGCGTTTATGTGTATATATTAGAGCTGTGCACGCGCCGTATTTCCGAGCCCGAGCCCGGCCCGGGCCCGCTGACTTTTTCGAAGGCCCGCCCGAGCCCGACGGCAAAGGGCTGCGAGCCCGCCCGGCCCGGCCCGACGTACGAAAACATAATCCCGGGCCCGGCCCGGCCCGGCCCGGCTTTTTGAAGGTTCGCTGCGAAAACTAAACATTGTTTTCCGGTAATTTGGCATTTTATTGAGCATATCAAATATGATCAAACGACACACGACGAACAGTCTCTATTGCACAGATTACAAATTACAAGTAGACGGCCTCATGTCAGCAACAATGGAGTTCGCTCGCCAAAGCCGTCACGTGTGCAAGCATGGGTATGCCCATTCAGCTTGCACGAAGGCGATCTACGCCGGGTCGCTGTCGCGTGCATTTTCACTCATATGGGATTTGGCCTTAAATCTAACGCGAACAGTCGCGTGGCGCCGTCACTAGCTCAGGTGGTGTTACTTCTCTGTTTGTCGGAGTGCAACAGAGGCAGTACTTTACCTGCTCCCCTTTTGTTTAAAGTAGCGAATGGAAAGGAAAAGCGGTAAAGGGCGGTCGCGGAAAAGGCGCTGTATGCGTGCTGGAAAACAATTCCCGCTCATTCTCAATATTTCGGGCTTGAGTCGGGCTTTGCGCCCGGCCCGAGCCCGGCCCGATAAAACTCCAAGTAGCCCGAGCCCGGCCCGGGCCCGAGGTGAAAATACGTCGGCCCGCCCGAGCCCGGCCCGCGGGCCGGGTCGGGCTCGGGCTTTCGGGCTACCCGGAGCCCGTGCGCACCTCTAGTATATATAGAAGGAGGCAGGAGAGGTAAGTTGACCGATGTGTAATCATTCACTCTCCGGCCGGCTTACGACGTGAGTCTATCGCGCGCGCTCATCGGTGCAGGTTTTTGAGGTCCAAATGTCGCTGCTTCTTGAAATTGTACCGGACGCATTTGTCCAGGGTTTGCACGTAGGCCGCGCAAATCGGGTTTTATTTGGGCTTGAGCGGCCGTGAAGGTATTCTCTAGAGCAAATTGCGGAAAAAAAATTGTGGCACTAATCCTACAAGTTGAGGCCCTTTGCTCTGAAAAGAGCAATTTTGGAGGGACACCTTCTCTTGATGGGTTCGGTAGATTTGTTCGACTCGTTCGAAATTATGCCATCGCGTTTTCAGTCGTGTTGAGGGTGTCCTTTTTACATACCTTGCACGCATTCAAACACTCTGATTCATGCTGCCCTAGGTGGGCTAACAGACAGGTTTCTTCACCCTGAAGCTGCAGCGAAAAAGACGGTTAATGCTGGATGAGTTATTTATTAGATCAAAGAAAGCGTTTCTTAGCACATGTTATTACTTTGCCTCGTAAGAGGCTAAAAGTCGAGAGGTTGCCGGCTTGTCTTATCTTTGGGCCTTTCGGAACTACAGAAGCATTCAATATATCTTGTAGTTCGGAACTAATGTTTTTCTCGGCTATTTTTTTAAATCTTTTAATAACGCTCATGACTTGGAGCATTGTCACCATCGGGTCATTCGGTGGCGTTCTCTCTACCGGCGTTTCTGGGTTCGCTCCTGGCGGGTTTCACCTCGGCTTGCTGCGTGGAACCGGGAACGCAGGTTGGCATGCACCGGCACATGTCCCTTACAAAAATTTGTACTAACCGACAATAGACAGTTTATTGGGAAAAGTCGATAGAACCTACCGACGGTATATTGAAAGTCATTAGACCGTCTTATATACCAGCAACCAACATTCCGTCGACTATTGGCCACCGATACCCAATAGAAATTTCTTTAATAACTTTCAATAGACGCTAAAGGAACGTTCAATTGAAAGTTGTTAAACCGTTTTTAAACGTCTTATATACCAGCAACCAACATTTCGTCGACTATTGACCTCCGATAACCAATTGAAATTTCCTTTATAACTTTCAATAGATGCCAACAGAACGTTAGATTGAAAATGACACTGTTTTTAAGCGTCCTAAATACCTGTTACCAATGTTTCGTTGACTATTGGTCATTGAAGCTTTGTTGATACATCTTGCCTAATGGAGATTATTTTTACTTTAGGAGAACGGCCGAATGTAAATGCAGGCGCTTCTGTGCTGCGTGCCCTAGTCACCCTGGCTTGCGTTACGGAAGGGCCTATATTTACATTTGGCCATCCTCCCAAAGTGGGATGATCTCAAGCAGGAAATATAGCTGTAATAAATGTTGCCGTAATGTTCAATAATGTGCAATAAAGCTTTTCATAATGTAGTTCTTAAATGCACCACATGCTTAACATTGTGTTAGGTACATCAAGTTTACTGTAAACTTTAAATTATATGTAAAGTCCACAAATGTTCACACAGGAAATATTTTGACAGTGTGCCAGCACATCTGAGTAAACATTGAACTATATTGATGCCTGAAGTTAGTGACTGAAAGTCTGACGCATGTTAGCAATGTTCCTGTCCAACTGACCAAAATAAGTGAACACAATTTTCAAAGCAAGATGTTTATTTTTTAGCACAACATGTGTTTGCACCTTTAACTATTAGTGTCTTGGTAGAGCACTGAACTTCCAAAAAGCTACTTAATGCATAAACTGCCTACAGCGTGGCAAAACGACAATACTAAGGAAAAGACCACTTGCATAAATAAAAATTATTTGAAGATAATCAGATGTATATATACAAGGGGAAGTAAAAAAGTAAAGCGACTTTTGCTATCTCTCCCACTAGGGTTTGTTAACACTGCTACACTCGGCAACAACTTTTCTTGACAGCACTGTGGAAGCTACAGAACCGAAACGCATGCCTGCTACCGCGCTAAAAATAGTACTTAAGTTTGCTGATAATTTTCTCATTTGCCTTTCTGAAATAAATGCTGCTTTATTTATTATGAGACTGAAACAGTGGCGGAAAGTCGTAGGTAAAATACAGTTATTGCTCACTTTGCAAGAATGCCTTCCTGTTCTTTCTATTCCTTAGACAGCACCACCTTTTCTGCACGGCCGTTTTCCGAAGTAAACAAGGCGTCCATGATGTAGTGGGTCAGTGTGCGGCCGCAAACACATTGTTTAGTTCTCCAAGAAAAATATACTCGTAATATGACTAAAAGGTACACTGAACAATCGAAATGTCTTTCCCATTCACATTTTTTGTGTATATGTTTTTTTAAACGTGTGAACGATGCGAGCGAGCAAAACCGAAATCAGCCGCAAGCTGCTGCACTACTTGCGGAGCCACACGAATGTGCGGAAGCCCCGGCTCCGTAGCCTTGGCTTCACTGTCAAGATAAGTTGTCGCCGAGTATAGCATCCAGCACTGGATTAGTGTCGTCTGCAACACTTCTCTAGAATGTGTCACTCTTATTCCTGCTTTACTCAGTGTAGCAGACTGTTCAGCACGGCAGTCCCATTGTCGATCTTCAGCAGGGAGGAAATGAGGGCAGTGATTCGCTTTTCTCTGCGGAAGGTGTTAAACCTGCAGAAATTATTCGTCGAATGCAAGCACATTATGGTGACATTTGTTTATCACGAAGCAAGATCTCCGAATCGATAGTGTGTGTCGAACATGAAATAACTATGTGACAGAAAGATCGAGCAGGCCATCGACGTTTCAGGGTATCATGATGGAAAACAGACGAATCACAGTGGACGAAATCGCCAATACTTTACATATCAGTTTTGGTTCAGCGTATTCCATCTGACAAAACAGGCTCAAGTTTTCTAAAGTGTGTGCAAGGTGGGTCCCAAATGAAATATCAGCACAGCATAAGGCACAAAGTTTGGACATCTCTCTCGTAAACATTTGACCCGTTATCGTTGTGAGGGAGATGGAATTTTTTTAGAGCAAATTGTTGCTGTATATGAAACTTGGGTACATCATCACAAACCGGAAGGTAAAGCTGCGAGCATAATTTAGAAACAGTCATCACCAGAATTTAAAGAACTTGAACGTCAACCGTGAGCTCATAAGATTATGCTAACACTATTGTGGAACAAGGACAGGTCGTAGCCGTTCACTTCACCCCAAGAGGCAAAACTGTGAACAGTGTGAACTATTGTGATGTGTTGCGAACGAAACTGAAACCTTCAATCAAATCCAAATGTCATGGAAAAGTGCGAAAAGGTGTCATCCTGAAGCAAGATAATGCTCGGCCACATTCTGCCATGAGGACTGCCAAACAATAAAGAAGTTGGGTTTTGAATTGCTGGAACACCCACTACACAGTCCAAACCTGGCTCCAAGCGATTTTTATACGTTTGGACCATTGAAAGAAGCACTCGGGGGAAGAAGATTCGCTACAGATGCAGAAGTCATGATGCTGTGCAAAATTGGTTACAGGTGGAACCAAATTTTTTTTTTTTCCGACGGAATCAAGAAACTTGTGAAACGTTGCACAAAGTGCGTTGAAGTGCAGGCAGGTAATGTAGAAAAAATAATGTATGCTTCAGTTTTCTATCATTAGAATAAGTGTACCATTTCTCAAATGTGCCTTTACTTCTTGACTTCCCCTCATACATATTGGTTAAGAACCATAAACTGGAACCATAAAAATTTGCACTTGAGGCATCAGAAGTTAAAAAAGCATATTGACGCTGTTGACAGTGCACATACACAACTGAAAAAAAGAAAAGTAAGAGAGTGATAATATTTGTCGAACGCATATGCTGTAAACACCGCCAAACTGCATGATCACAAACTTGCCCAAGGCGTATTCACAGCTCACTCTATGTAACTGTGTATAAACTTGCGCATTACAAAATCACAAAATTTGACAAGGTAATGTAATTGGTGTTAGATTAACTTAACGTGACTGTTCATACACTTGCACATTACAAGATCACAGCTGTTCACTGCTGGTTACACAATCCATCTTCAGCTGCCCAGGCGACTCTGTTTCCTTCAACAGAAGTGGGGCCACGGTGTTCCTTCTCTAGTAGATTCATACTCGGAAGCCTAAAACAAAAACAGGAGTAATGACCAAAAGTTTCACAAGCAAGAGTGCAACATAACAGTATGCTCCCGTCATGCTGGAATTTTCTTAGTTCTGTGTGGGTACAAATGCAGTGCACGGCCAACATGTTCAGTAAAATCTGACTCCACACAATGATAAATGCAAAAAGGGCATGCTGAAGAATAAATGCAACAAAAAGCGCATTGTGGCAGAACTTTTTATACATTTGATATGAAAAATATCAACTTTACCCTTTTAGCTCACTCATGCACCAACGCAAAGCTACAGCTCTTAGGCGAAGATGCCCCCTGTGAGCTGTATGTGTTGACCACACGTAATTGAAAGTTAAATTCTGTGTGTGAGTAATGTCATTGGCTGCTATCGGCAAATTCTGTTCTTGCGGCCAAACGTGTTCATGAGTGTATCCACACAGGTACATTTGTATTTCTGTAGATATACTATGATACTCATACGATGTGTTTCTTAAAGGGAATTCAATGCAATATGCATCATATGAAATTTTATTTATTGCACAAAAGCACAATACCACTGCACATACATGACGGTATGCACATTCACCATGCATCCATTGCAGGTAACGTCTAAAATAAATTACGTGTTAACTTGTGAATAATGTAGCTAATGTAACTTTCTTCAGCTTTCTCACAATGTGACGATTATATAATGTCAGAAATTCATTTCGCTAAATGACTATTCTGTACTGCCAAATTGTGGTCATTAGTTTCAATGATTGTGGTTGGCTAAAAAAGGCGGAAATGCTAAGACTTACAAGGCATCAATCTTGAACCACATGCCATCACAATAAAGCATGCAAGCTTCAGCAACCCCCGGCACCCAGAATCCTGGAAGCTACTGACCGCAATTTAGCAATACACAATAAGTATTCGATGAAACTGATGTTTGAATTTGTATAATTGTTCCAATGCCAACAGCTTAAAAAAAGGCAGCCTAGATCTGTTGTGTGCTCACATAAATACACTGTCTAATTTTACATTTGAGCAGCAACACATGCATGACTTATGCATGCGTACCATGAAGTATGCATAACTTTATTGAGAGTTTTCAGCAATAAATAAAATATTCATTTGCTGCACATACCACAGACCCATTTAACATATGTAAAGCATGCCTAGAGGATTTACTATATCCGATAGACCATTAGGCTTGTCATCTATCACAAAATGTCATTGGAGGTGGTGCTACAAACTGTGTTTTATAATGTTCGTACACGTAAATGACGTAAAGGTATTTAGCGAAGTTTTAACGCCAAAGCGGGGCGACGCGCATACAATTCTTAATAACCAGAACAAAATCATAAAAGCCAAGTATGGTGGAAACAAGCAGAATCAAATAAATTGTGCATGAACGCATGCACTAATGCTCAACCTAGCGCTTGCACAGTTAAGATACGGCTATTCGGCCACAGATAGACAAAGATACGTTCGACTGCAGTTCAAGTTTAACTAACGGCTCAACAGGCACGGGTGCCGGCCGCATCAGGCAACCCATCGGTACTTATGTTGCGGGTGAATTAAAACGTCGGTCCGAACTTAACAAAACTGGCTGTATTAACGCCTAAGCGTAAGCGGAAACACACGCATTAACCCGAACATCACGGTAAATACGTGCCTTTGCGGATGCATACACATGCACACGTTTGGTCACACGCAAGGAAAACACGTCTCTGATAGTAGTCACATAACGATCCTGTAGCTGTTGAAAAGAGGACGCGCAGCGTATGGAACTTTCTTAGACACGTTCAGTTTTTTAACGCTCAAAACGAACAAGGACGAAAAAAAAAAAAAAAAACGCGGACACCGCATCATTCTTTTCCTACCTTGTTCGTTTTGTGCGCTAGAAAATTCACCATGAATTACCAACATGCTCAAGCGTACGCGCTTTAGACACGCTCGACGCTTACACGCAGGCATCGTCCCCGCCTTACAATTATTAAACCAAAACAGTGATTTATCGCGGGCAGGAGCCCCCCTTCCAACACCACTGCCGACCGAGGAGAGCGCCAACACAACTCTGTTCAAATCGCCCGCCGAAACACAGCCGCGCATGCGCCCATTTGCTTTACACTGCAAACAAAAAAAAAGTTCGCCCCCACTTAACATCACACAACGTTGCCTTGATCCTGATGAAATGATACACACCCAACAGGCTTGCTACGTTAACAAAAGCTCACTTATCGTCTACTAGTCAAGGAAAATTTAGTGAACAGCGTTATTATCCCGCTCACGGTGTTAAGAAAGCGCTGACAGCAGCAACGTTCACGTACCTGTTTTCGTTTGGCGACGGCTCAACGATATGAAGCAGCAGGTCTTCGCTTGAGTCTTCGTAATATGCAGCACTGGCAGAACCCACAACACGAGCACAGAGTGCAAGCACCATTCACACAAGAGAAAATTTGACTTCAAACTCGGCCCTTCGGGAGGCGGCATGGACGCGACGAGCAACAAACAAGCAAAAGTGGTTCCAGTCCCGCAGACGTCAACGGGTCCGCATTCGTGAACCAATATTTTTTAATCCTAACTAAAAATATTCATTTCTGCTTGTAAATAATAACAAAAACATTTATGTAAATACAAAATATATTTGATGCATACAATATCTCGACTTTCGCAAAAAAAAGAAAAATTGGAATGTAAGCGCGCGACATTTGAAATGTCTGGTGCAGCTACAGGGAACGTTATTTTGAACAAGTGAGCAAGATTGCTAATAATTGCTACAAAACGTATATATCTTGTGAATTAAAGTTATTGAATTGGTGCACACGTATACACGCGAGACTTTAATGTAACGATTCATAGTCCTTATGTCAAACTAAATAGATACCAAATACAACTTTTATTCAGACAGTGGTACGAGAAAAAAAAAAATACTCGGGGGTCTGAGCACGGTGCATGAAAACTTTAGACGTAATTTGTGTGTGTGTGTGTGTGTGTGTGTGTGTGTGTGTGTGTGTGTGTGTGTGTGTGTGTGTGTGTGTGTGTGTGCGTGCGCGCATATCTGAGACGATATATGTATCGGCACGGTCCAGTGGTCATGGTGCTCGACTGCTCACCCGAAGTTCACGGGATCGAATCCTGGCCGCGGCTGCCGCATTTTGATAGATCATCTCATTAATTTTCATTTATTAATACTGTCAGCCTTAATCTTAATATATAGATCCCCGGGCACATATAAATATATATATATATATATATATATATATATATATATATATATATATATATATATATATATATATATATATAAAGGTTAATATAAATAAATACACAATCACAGATAGAATGTACAATTGATGACAATGAAGTAAGAACATGACCGTCACCAAGGGCGTATACCACAGTTTCTTTTTTTCAGGGAGGGGGGGGAGTGGTCAACGACCTTTACGTCTGTTTGTATATGAGCGCGTACAAAATGCAAAATGTAAAAGTTGCGGTGCGTGGGGCAGTGGCGTAGGCACAAATTTGTGTGGGGGAGGGGGGAGGGGGGGTGTTCGCCCTTAATCCGACATGGGGTCCGGGCAGGTAAGTGTGGTCGAGTGTGATTTTGTGAGCACTATCCCATGGGAGAAAAAAATTTCGAGGGGGGGGGGCACGGGCCCGATGTGCCCCCCCCCCCCTGGTTACGCCACTGGCGTGGGGGCCCGGTGGGGGAGGCGCGTACATACATGCAAAATGTAAAAGTTGCAATGGTTGGGGGGGGGGGGGGGGAGTTGAAACACCCAGCGCACCTCCCATGGCTACGCCACTGAGATCTTTTTAACAAACAATATTTTCACATTCGTTAAATTGTCTTTAGACTAAAGTAAAGCAACTTTCTTTAGAGAAATTATCTTTAGACTAAAGTAAATCAACTTTCTTTTAAAGGTATGTTAATAGAACGTGAAAGTCCGTAGCCCGTCATTAAAGTTGGTAGATCGTTGGTTAAACGTTTAAGACCGTCAATGTCCATTTTTGTAAGGGGTGGCACGGTGCTCGGACACCAGGACGCCTGGGGAAAACTGCAAAAAAGTGTTGCTAGCAATCGTGCTAGCTTAGGTGAAGGCTGCCAGCAGCTGGGTCAGGAGCAATCATTGGAGTAAGCACGCAGCAGTCGGTTGAAGCATGTGCTTGATTGTTGTAGCGGTGAATGAAGGCTAGTTTGCGGTTTGCAGGACGATGGTTAGTGCAGCGTAGAACAAGCTTGGCGTAAATCCTAGAGGCTATATATGACGCTAGGCGTTTATGTATCTTTTGAATATTGAAGTCATTGATCCCAACGTGGAGAACAAGGACGTCCGGCGTAAGCCAAGCATAGTATTCTTGAGCACGGCTTCATGGACTGAACATCGCCGATGACGACCGTCGAAACTTCTTTTTGGCGGTGCGTTAAGAAAATGTGCGTCGACTTAGTCGTGTTGGGTAAATAGAAGGTATCATGCAGGCCCTAAAACAGCTTCTTCGGACGGTCGGGGGATACCGAGCATCAGAGCTCTTATATGCCTAACATGCTGTGGACCGTGCACGTTACTCTGGGTCAGCCTTCTGTGTGTACAGTAAGGTGCACGTGACCCTGGTGGTTACGAACAAGTTCCTTCGAAAGCGAATGACACTGTTTCCGCTTTCCTCGTGCGTCCTGTGCGGTGCAGCATCGCTACTTATCTATCAGGGTCGTTCTTTCAATCTTGTTGGACAACTTTGAGCGTTTACTAAGCATCATTTGAAGACGCTGATCGTAAGCAAGACACGCACAGAGGCCAAATTATTGAAGCGGAAGACAGCGTGGTGCAACGCAAGACTGCAGTTGTATCTTTGCGACAAACAAGTGCATCTCACTCGAACACATGATGGAAGTTGCATTGATCCATCATTATAGGCAACTCGGAAGGGTAGACTGTTGGGCGAGTTGGTAATTCATTCTGGAAACAAATAGCGCGAAAAAAAAACGTGGGACTAGTAGAAGAAAGCAACACAACAAGCGCATACTAACCGAACCTTTATTAAAAAACGAATGTACTTATACCAAGCAAACCACACGTTCACCACGCACAAAACCCAAACCTCAGATGTGCGCATCTAGATAAGCCTCCATAAGCTCACGTGCCGTCTGGTCACGATGGCGTGCAAGCACTTTTGCATCAGTCAAGACCGGCATGCAACCACAGTCACGGCAGTGCAGCGACAGGTTAGATGACGGCTGCCCTTTCAAAGATAACCGGTGGTCCTGCAAGCGAGCATTCAGTCAGCGGCCTGTCTGTCCAATATAATATTTACCGCAAGTGAAAGGCACTTCATACACAACTCCTTTACCCCACACTGAAAGGTTGTCCGTGTGTTTTAACTTGCACTCATGCCACTTATGCGCAGTCCCGTACACCTTCCTTTCCACAGCAGCGCCCCATCTACCCATCCTATTTCTAGCTGAAAAGACATCATCAATCTCAAATCTAGCACCAACCTTCTTAAGACGATGTGAAATACCATGCAAATAAGGAAAATACTAGCAAGCACTTTCCTCTCACTTACCCTTGTGAAAGGGTACCCAGGCATTCAGCGTGGCAGTCAAGTATTCATCCACAGAGCTACGCCAGTGCTTGAAACTGCTTTCGAAACAAACTCTATAATGGCGTCATATCCCGGCTACGTCAACTGTGGTTGCAGTGTTCGCTATCGCCGTTTTAGCTATGCTCAACCATTGCTCAACCGGGAGGAATACGGCAAAACCGCTTGTTATGCACATCATCGCACCGCTATAGCGTGCAGTTCATTTCGTTAAAACGGGCATCTGTGCTCAAACGTGAGTACCGACGTCGGCCTTTTGGGCGGTGTCTTTCTCATCAATACTTGCACTGGTTTGTTCACATCAACTTCTTACGGACAAACATCTCTCGAGCTGTGGGTTTGCTTTGTGCATTGCGTCACTTAGAGCTGAAAACACAAGATTACTGCACAATACATTCACAACATGATATGAGCGACCTTGACAAAGACAGACGTACTAGCACCTGTTACAAAATAGACCTTTGCATTTGATCGAAGCTCTGCCCTTTCGCTCACATACGGCGCCGCTTTCAAGAAAATATAGAGTGCTAATAATATGAAGTATGAAAATTAGCGATCTTTACATACACGAGGTTCAGTTTAAGCCAGGTGAATGTGTCGAGTATTTGTTATGGAAGGATTATATCCACAATTCTAGACAAGTCTATACAAAATATGGGCTTCATATTAGCTACGGTGCGCAAAAATAATTAGCATATCAGTTTGCACACTTACTTAGGTGAGACCCTTTTGTTGAGAAGTTAATTGCCGAAAGCACTTATAGTGTAAAAAAACTGACGAAGCTTGCACTAAGCCGCGCAAGGCTTGAAACGGCGAAAGTGGATGATTCTAGAGAGTAATCTGGTTGCTTCAAGGTTCTTCCTAGGCCTTAGCTACGTGATGTAGGTTCTGGGTTGCTTCTAGGTTTTTGGTAGGCTTTAGCTATACTCGGGGACAACTTTCTGTGGCAACGAAGGGAAAGCTACGGGGGCGGAGCTAACTGCTCTGTGTTACTGCGCCAAAGTAGTCCTCGATGAACTTGTTTCAGTTTCGGCGTGACAGATGCGTATTTCCTGCAGTTCATTTCTTCGCATGTGCTCCTTGGTTGATTGCGTTGAACCGCGAGTACCGAGCGTGCAGGCATATTGATGTTTCGTTCCCTACGCTTAATTTGTCTGTGCCATTCTGTGTCGTCCAGAAATGACGCGAATATTTTCAGCACTACAGTTTTTAGGGCATGCATTGATATGTAAACTCATCTAGAGCTGAAAACTGACGCGTGTTGCATGCTTACATAGCGCGGGCGCGGTATACCGAAGAGCAGCTCGCACATCTTGCGGCGCGAAGTGAAATGCAGTTTGGATCGCGTTGAGTTGCGCCGGCATAAAAAGGCATCGGTGGCCCACTCTCCACACGCTCCGCAGCTCAGCAAACGTATAGCGGCGACCTCGCGTTGCTGTAGAACCTACGAATCTTGTGCTCAATCCCAACCACTGCCCGTTTCCGTCTGTTTCATTAAAACCGCACGGGCAGGCGGTCATTTCTAACGATACTGCATGGCGCCGGTTATGTACACCTAAGGATAGCGATCGTATGTTGCACTTGTTAGGTTATTTACTTAGAACAGGAAGGCGTGTAAACCCCTGCACGTCTGTAAAATGTCATGCTTTCTGAATATCTACACAATTAGCGCTGCTTCTAAAGTTCAAAAATAAATGGTCACCTACCATTTCGCCAGCAATAATTGGTTCCTGACATCGTAAAGCACATTTGATTACCTAACTTTGTCCTACGCCAACGTTCTAAGCCATACTCAGCCTGGTGATTACACCATCCCTCTTCCTTCTACATTACAATTTGGATCTTTGTGGCTGTGGCCGGTATTCACACACACTATTCTTGAACCAGCAAGGAAACTCCATGAAAACACAGGGCTACCACGGTTGCAGACAGTTTTAAATCTGGACACGGCGAGTATTTGTCAGGAGGAATAAATTGTGCTACGTGAAAAATTGCAGCGCTAAAACAAGGTGTTTTGTTATATATTTCCTGCATAATCAGCTGGCTAAAATCTAAAAGTCGCTCAAGTAGTAATGCACACACACACGCACACCAGTCACAGGAATAAACCTTTAATACTGTGTCCCCTTCTATCAAGCTAACTTAATCTATCAAAGCCAGACAGCCGTGTATTTTCAACGAAACATTTATGACTCCGTGAGCACTTACTCGTATATGAAGTACCTGACTACAATGTACAGTAAAAACTTCATGATGGCGCGCACATTACCGCGCGTATTCCCTTAAAGGGACGCTAACGAGAAACAATGAATTGGTTTAGATTGATAAAGTGTGCCCGGAGAACTCTTGTGGAGTTTATTTCACCACCATAGGTTTATTATTAGAGGAGAAAACCAAGTTCAAAGTTTCATTTTTAAATTTCGCGCCGAACTTTGTAATTCGTGACGTAAAAGGTTTCAAACAGCATTTAACGTATTTTGGCGCCACTGGCTCGGCGAAATTTCCACAAACTCGTTATGTCAAGTCTCTGGCCCTCTCAGAGGACAATGTACTTTGATTTAACCGATTAGGAACTACGTAGACCCAAGCAGGCGCGTTCAAAAATATGTGACGTCACGGCAAATGGTGCGGGAATTCCAAGGTGGCGTCGCCACCTGTATTTTCTTGTTGCGCGTTTTCTCGCTTATTAAGCGTCTTCTCGCAGCAAGCGTGGTGTTTTTGGTATCGTGGAAGACTACTTTACTAATACGAAAAAAATCGTTTTGCTCTTTAGTGTCCCTTTAAGACCTCGTCAATTGGCCCTGTAAAAACGCACTTGAAAAAGTATTTGTGCTCAACGTGCCCATTTACTTAAGCAATTAACATGTGCACTCGAAGAGACAAAAAACATGAGCAAGTGGGTACTAATTATTATCCACAATGTAGTGTAACTGATGGCGGTATTTTTTTGCCAGATGAGTGGAACAGTTACAAATGATGAGACAATGCATTTCTGTAAGTCGCTTCCATCTCGCATCTCTTGAGCTAAAATTCATCCAGTCTTGTCAGTTCATCCACTCGTAACAGCAATTTGGAAAGGCTGTTTACAGTCTCTTGGGCTGTAATCAAAATTCTGCTACCATTTCTTTCGGGTGAAACAAGATATGTGATGCATCACTCAGCACTGCTTGCTCTCCTCAGCTGCCGTTTTATGTGTGAAATACAAGTGCCACCCACAACTGGCATTCAAAAGACTAATTCATAGGCTGACAACAAACATACTAAATGATTGCTTGGTGCTGCATGCAACCAGAATCGCGTAAGCGGATAGTGCACATCGTCACTTGTTAGTCGGCGTTTGTGGCGTCTTGACTTCCTTCCTGTGTCCTTGTTTGCACGCCCTGTTTTTTAGAAAGACACAGCATACTTCCAAGCTGTTGGGCATGAAAAAGGAATACATAGCATCTCAAAAACAATCAGCATCACCAGCGCACACCGGGTTGACCAGAGTTCCTCTATACCACTCAATTCACTGACACTAATGTCACTGCAGCTGCTGGATTCAGATCAAAGAGTCATTATGATGCTGTCGAGCGTGATTTCGATTGCACCATGAGCGCACCACATGAGCGCAGTCGCGCGCCCAGTTTTCTAGAGTCACAAGGGCAATGGCTTCGTCCAGTTCTTCGACTCTAGCAAGAGTGAACAACCTGTTGTTGGCTGCAAGATACCCCTTGACCTGGCTCTATACCATTTCATCATCATCATCATCAGCCTGTCTACGCCCACTGCAGGGCAAAGGCCTCTCCCATGTTCCGCCAATCAACCCGGTCCTGTGCTTTCTGCTGCCACGTTATACCTGCAAACCTCTTAATCTCACCTACCCAACTAATTTTCTGTCTCCACCTCACGCGTTTGCCATCTCTTGGAATCCAGTCAGTTGCCCTTAATAACCACCGGCTATCCTGCCGACGTGCAATTTCAACCATTTCAATAGGGTTGAATTCACAATGGTAAGGAGGAAGCCGAACAATGTCATGACCAGCAACCTTGGCCAGGGCATCAATCCGGTATCCAGAAAAACTGCAGAAGTGTTGAAAGGCCAGAAAAACGGTGCTTGTTTTGGTTAACCAGCTGAATGAGCTCGGGCTTCAACTGGTCATTAGAACACGGGATGTTTTTTTGAGTCAACCAAAACTGAATCTCGGCCTTGCGCGACGACGTCGAGGGCAACTTTTCGAGCTGACCACTATGGTATGGAGCATTGTCCATGACACTTACGCTCCGTGGCTCAATGTTTGGTAAAAGTTGTTCTTTCAACCATCTCTCAAAGCGTGGACCATCCATTTCGCTGTGGTAGTCACTGGTAACACTCTTTTTCGCCCGGAAAACAAGAGATGCCCCATCCACGAAGCCGTTTTAGCTTCCAGCATGGAGGACAACGTACCGACCACCTTTGCCGCTCGGTGCGCGAAGCCCAATTGTGAGACCCTTGCGGAGGGCGTCCTCACGTGACGACACAGTAGCGACCTCCCACACCGTTTCCTTGGTGTACCCAGCATTCACCCAAGTCTCGTCAAGGTAGTATATAGTCCTGCGAAAGCAAGGGAAAAATGTGCCAGGTTTCTGTTTTTAACGAGAGGGGTCATTGCAGACAGAAGAAATTTATGATGTGCATCTAATATCATTCAACCGAGCGGGCAGATATTTGCAGTTTTTGAGTGGTACTGGAAAATACATAAATAAAAAAGTGTTCGCAGAAGGTACCTACCCACATGAATAACAAAATAACTTCATTCAGAGCTATCCATACTTCATTAGAACACGTCGATACGTACTTCTGCCTTCGCTTGCTTAACCGGAATAACAGGCAAAGTACAAATAAGAGCCACAGATGCTGAAGCAAGCCATAAAAATACAAATCAAGATGAACGGCACCATGTATGAGGACGGGTGAATTAAAAATTAAATATTTAGCGGTACGAGAACTTCCATCGTAATTTCCTCTTCCTACTCTTTCAACTCTGAATTTTTACATGCGGCATTTGTGTTTTAATTGACACCGTTGACATTTATATCTCTGTCCAACAAATCGAAGCAGTAACTGTACGTACCGTTTCTCCTTTCGCATTTCTCGAATGGTCCGCAGATATTTCCGCCGCCACACGATGATGTCGTCCCTTTCCAGCAGTGAGCAGTTACGTTTTCGCTTCCGAAATTCAAATCCATTGTCATTCAGGAGCCTGCGCATTGTTCTGACACTCAGCTGCTTCGGTAGCCCCATGTCGGTGTCGCCGATTACCTCGCTGAGGATCTTTACTGCCGTTGGCGCCTCGTTGCGAATGCAGTACTGATGTACTTTCCGGCGAAGAGCAGACAGGCTAAAACTATCGTACCGCTGCACTCTTGTCTTTTCAATAACTTTTGCTGGCTATTAAGCCGCGAAACAAAGCCTTTTACGCTTCGGGGACTTGAGGGTACCCTTTAAAGCATCCGCCTTGAGCCGTGCGAGAGCACGCTCGCTCACGCCGGTAAGCTGGCTAATCGAACGAAACACGGAAGCGACGGAGAATCCCGGTTGCGTCAGTCTCATTTGGGCGTACACGTTGCAGACCACTTGCTTGGTTTGTTTCGACAGCTCTTGGTACTCAAGCTTCTTGAATATCCTGTGTGGTGAGCCAATTGGCGAGCAACAGGAGGAAGAAGGCACTGGCGACGCAGAGGCCATTTTTTTTTCTGAAGGGTAATGGTGAAGGAAGAGAGCCAATGCGACGCCAGTGGGGAACACGGCAACTAAAAAAAAACCCCGAAAAATGTAAAACATAATGCTATTTCACATAATATCACTATTAATTTTCTGGAATTATCAATTAGCAGCTAAAAATTATAACTGCACATTTTCAAATAATTAGGTTTCGCACAAAATTTTTTTTTTTTTGCGGAACTACACTTCCAGCTGCGCAGCGACACTGACAAAATGGCGTGGTTCGGCTCTGTAGCCTTGACTGCATTGCCACAGAAAGTTGTCCCCGAGTATAGGTGATGCTAGGTTGTTTCCACGTTTATTGTCAGCGCAGAGAGGGTTCACTTAAACCACGGACAGTCACAGACACGTCACGGTTGTCCAAACTCCAGAGACAGAAACTCGCGCTGAAACCAAGCGTTCGCACCCCTTAAAGACCCACGGACACGACGTCGTTGGCGCAGGCCTTCCATCGCTTCGGGGTCTTGTGGCAGCCGCCGTTTCCTGTCCTGTTTTCTAGTGTTCTCTCGTTGTACGTACTCGGAGTCTTCGGCTCACCGGCGTCTCTTCGCAGCAATTTCTCGTTGGGCTAACTGTTGCCTTCATTTTTAGTGGACTAGTAGTGAGTAGAGGGATTTACCCAATTTCTGTGGCACATACCCGTTTATGATGATGATAGTATTCTGGATTGACTCACAAGAAACGATTTGCTAAGCAGCTTCGCGGTTGAAAGAAAAGGCGAGGCTATTTACTAACAGCAAAAACGTTGCTCGCTGCTCACAGCTAGAACGCACCTTGTGCATCGCTTCGCCTAGCACGCACACACTGTGTATAAATGCATTATATATGTATAGTACGTGGATTATGAAGATTCTGTGTCTTCGGTTGCTGTAAAATAAATAGGAAAAAGGTATACGCTTCTACAAATACAAATAAATAATTGACAAATAAAGAGTTTTTTAGAAGCGTATACCTTTGTCCTATATATATATAAAACAGGGTGTATCACGCATAAGTGAAAAGAAGCTTTATTTGACGCTTCGGCCGTGGGCCCGGCCTTCGTCAGAACATATATCTATATATATATATATACACAAGGCATCGCGCACTTTTGTATGCCAAAGATTGGGGGCCTCCAAACACGTGTCCAAGTGTAATCAAGAAGGCAATTGTATATCAGCTCAAACAAGGATTTCTCTAATCAAAAAGACACCACTGGCACTGTGTGATATCGCCATGTATCAGTTATCGGCAATTCAAGTGCGTGGCTTAGCAGAATACATGTGCACACAGCGGCAACAACACGATTAAAATAAACGTTTTCTTTCACAAACAGTAGTAGCAGTCGTTTCGTGAAAAATACACGTTCATGATAACACAAGCAGGGAATAAAAAAAATGTCCATAGTAATAATAGAATGAACTTGACAATAATGGGGACACTGGAGAATATAAGCATGCTTACAAAGCGTGTTGCTCTTTCGGAGGAAGTTTTCTCGCTGAACCCGAAGAAATATTTGCAAACATTACCAATGGATGAGGTCCTACCTCATTACGTAAAAGCGGGAACAGATTTTGTGTTTAAAATGATCTCACCGAGCAACTCATCTCCTGGCCGCTTCTATTTGCTGAGAAACAAAAGATTAACAATCCCGGCTGGCCTATCGTTTCTAGCAATGATACCGCCACTGAAAAAAACCTTTCGGTTCATTGATTATCTCATAAGGCATATCCAAGAACAATTCCAGTCATATGTGAAAGATACCAGCCACTTCCTTCGAGAAGTATTGAACCTTTTATTACTACCTGGAGTCTCTTCGGTCACCATGGATGTCTCATTCCTGAACACCAACATTCCCCACGCCGAAGGAATCGCCGCCACAATCGCAGCCTATGAAAAAAGTAAATCGACAAGTGAGTGCGATGAAAGCGCTTTAGAAGTTCTCCTAAATCTTTTACTCAAAGATATAATCACTTTGAATTCGACCGCAAACATTACCTACAAGTCAACGATACCGCCAATGGAACCAAAATGGCTCCAAACTATGCCACTATTTTCATGGTATTTTTAGAGATCCCTTTTCTCGAAAATTCTCCGTCCAACTCGATATTCTACCGACGTTTTCTTGACGATATATTCTTCGTGTTGCCTGGTATTGAGCATAACCTTTCAAAATTCATCTCCGATTTGAACTCGATAACTTTTACGCAGACATTCTCGCAGGAGGGTTCATTTCTTGGATGCCACTGTATCGGCCAGCGACAACAGCATCTTCACTTCCTTATACCAACTGACCGCCAAGAATATCTACAGCAGTCACCACTGCAAAGCAGGTGACCCTCAAAGAACCCACAGACACGGGAGAATTTGCTCTGAAATTACACAATTTGGCGCCCACGCACAGGAATTGAGAGCGGGCTTGTTGCATCGAAAGACTCCAAAAAAAAAAAAAAAAAAAATCAGGGACAATGCAATCGTGCACGCCCGCTCTTTCCACCGAGGGCTCACAAGGGAAGACGTCAGTAAAGCTTACTCCGCTCGGGTAAACTATATTCGAAGCCGCCATTTCAACATTCTTCAGCAGAGTAGTCAACTCTCTTTTCACACCCCGCCCAAGGTTGTTTACCGAAGAAATAAAAACCTGACAGACTTGCTGGTCAGGGCGAAAACTGTAGACCGTGCGCGAAACCTCGTTGCAGGGTGTGATCACAAATACGGCCGAAGCCTCATATTCACACTTTGCGAATAAAATGAAACACGACCTTAATTGTGATTCGGACAATGTGGTATACAAAATTCGCTCTGCAGTGTGCAAACAGGAATAAATTGGACAGACAGAAACCGTGTTCCCCTTAGGGGGTCGGAACGAAAAGTTTTTCCTTTCGGTTTTAGTTTCGTTCCACCGCAAATAGTTTCGTTCTGTTTCTGTTCGGGAACGAAAAAAATGGTCTGTAACGGTTCGTACGGTCTTTTTGTACGCAAAAATTTGAAGTTAAGATAATCATAAAAAAACATTGGATTTGTGATATAGTTACTTGCTCTCCTTAAGTGGTACAGGGGTAAAATACGTTCTTGGCACCTTTTTCAAAGGAGCGGAAGTAACTGTACCACGAATTCCTACAAACTAGTACA
>NW_023614836.1:0-17922 GCF_013339695.2 Rhipicephalus sanguineus
ATCGGCGATGCTTTTTCAGAGGGGGGCAATGCACGCCCACTTCTTGTCTTGTTTTGATGTATTCGGGTTTTGACCGGCAGGGACGTTATCAACGCTCGACGCTGTCCGCGAAGTAGTGTTCTAGAAGCGTCGCGATTGTTGTAGATCGGTTTGTTAAGATTGCGCGCCGCACGCGAATGTTCCAGCTTTGTCTAGAGAAACGCCGCCCACCAGCGATATGCTGGAAAGTTCCGATAGCGCCTGTATAAAGCCGACGGGCTTGATCGCTTGTCATGATCGACGGACCGACGCCCGTTCGCCGCTATCATTGTACAGAGTGTATTGCTGTAGTGCTATTTCTTATTTTCCGGCCAAAGTTATGCAATAACAGTTTCACCCTGCAAAGCCGGCTGCTGTCTTCGTATACGTCATATATATATATATAATATATATATATATATATATATATATATATATGTTTTAATAAAGGAACATGAGTTCGAGTACGATGATTTCTTGTGGTTGCTTCCAAGAGAAGGCTGTCGTTTGTCTCGTTGTTCCCGGCGCACACGTTACTTAGTCCAAGGGATACATGGTCAGTTGTTCGTTTGTGGGGTTTAACGCCCCAAAGGGACTCAGTCTATGAGAGACGCCGTAATGGAGGGCTGCGGATAATTTCGACACCCGGGTTCTTTAACGTGCACTGAAATCGCCCATTACGCGTACACCTCTGGGATTGCGCCTCCATCGACTAAGATATTGACTTTTCTGACCCGCTGCGCTATAGTTTAGCAGTTAAAGTGTAGCGCTGTTTAACTCGATAGAACGCGGGTTCGAATTCCGGCCACGGCGGCCGCGCGGGCGTGTACTTTGATTTAGGTGCGTTTAAAAGAAGCCCACGCGTTGGAATTCATGTTAACGAGACAGGACGTGCAAGCACGTACACAAGAAAAAAGTCAAGACACCACAAACGCTGATTGTGCTGTCTTGACTTCTTTCTTGCGTCCGTGTTTGCACGCCCCCGTCTCATTATCATGAATATCTACCAACTAGCTCAGCTTTCTGTTTTCTAAGTTGAAATTCAGTCAGCAGTGTCCTTCATTGTACGGGGTGGTCAAATCGTATCGCGGCTGTGGCACGTGAAAAATCTCAGAATGCATTCATTTTTGTTTGTTTGTTTGTTTGTTTGTTTGCTTGTTTGTCTGTTTGTTTGTTTGTTTGTTTGTTTGTTTGGCGAAGTTTTAGCAGTTTTACGGTTTTGTAGCAATTTAGCTGCGACAGCGACGAATGCCTTGCGATTCGGAATGAGCGGCGCTTCAATCTGGGACCGTTAATCGTCGTTCTTCTCTTTGGAGCCTCCAGCGGAATGTTCTTTCGTTTCGTTTGTTCGGAGAGTGTGTCGCTGACGTTGCTCATTAATTAGCCAGAACCCCCTAATGAAATATTTCAGCGTACGCCGCGATGCGTGAGGATGCATGCGCGCGCAGTTGGCGCCTGATTCAGATGCTGCGCATTCCGCGAGCGGCAGCTTTTGTGCCGAGGCTGCACAACCAGCACAACTGCGAAAGCGTCCGTTTATCTCGAGCGCGGCGCCAGATGCGTGCTCAACGCGGCTATAGTTCAGATGGAAACGGCGACGTTAGGTACACAGGTCATCAAAAAAAAAATAAAAATAAAGGGGTGGGGTGCTCGGGTTCTCCACCATTAGGGGACGAGTGCAAAGCATCACTGCGTTGAAATGTGTAGCCATAATTTACAAACCTGTAAGCATATTCCCTTTCAGATTTAATCATGCCGGTATACGTATAGCGGGGTGATAGGATTGCAGGCACACTGCTCACTGTATTCAAGAACGTTATTCCAATAATTATACGTTTTATTCCATTTCTCAACGCCGCGCTTCCCCCTTTAATTCGTCGAGACCCCCACCCCCTAAAAAAAGAAAGCTTGGCAATGGATGCAAGAATGAAAGGAAGATAGAGATGAAGTAATGAAGTGCTTGTCACAGCGGCCAGCCTTTGGGCCCCGGCATTCCGAGGGGTGGGGGAATAAAGGTGGAAAGTAAACAGTTACTGGAACGCAGCATTAGTGGTACTCGGCCACAGTTATCGTCAACCCTCCGTGGCCATAACCCAGCATTTAAAAAAAATGACAACATAAGTCTGACTGAGTAAACGTATAGGGAGATTTGGAGCCCCCCCCCCCCCCTTTTAGAACGTTAGGGGGGGGGGCGCCCACCTCTCTGCTGATGCCTACGGCGTCTTGGCTTCCTTCCTGTGCTGTACGCTCGTCCGAATACACCTGCATGAAGCGTCTGTTTTTTTTTTTTCTTTTTTTTTTAGTGGTCCTGTTAATACGTTTAGCCTAGGCGTTATTCCAACTGCAACGACCCACGCACACCACTGCGCTCGTTTCGTACGCGTTGAAGGCGTTGTACAGGCGCTTGCAGCTGTTCGTGCAATTTAAACTCGACGTGAATGCTCCACCAATTTAATTTCGCATATCGTCCCTGCTGCTGCCGGTGCGCATTAACGGACTGCGAGTTCGTGTTATACAAGAGCCCGGCCATTTGGCCCTGTTCACTATTAGAAGCGCAGTTCCCGTGCGGGCTGTCGCGCTTCGTTCGGGTCGATCCCACGCTCCATTCCAAGGCTATGCAAATCAAACAAAGCGAGATTAAAAAAAAAGAAAAAAGAATTTAATGGCAGCGCGCACTGTGCACTGTCGTGGTCGATTGGACCAAAAGATATCCCCGTGTTTGCCGTCCTCCGGAGTGCAGTGTAATAACTTTGTGAACGCAAATAGGAGAGGCTAGATTGTGTTTCCCTCTATCGACAATGCCGTGTCGCCGTGGACAATACTCCTTTTATTTGACAAGATCCACAGCGCTCGGCGACCCGTTCTCTTGGCCGCGCATGCTGGAGACGTATTAAAGGAGCTTTAAGCGTGACGTATGCATACACGCATTACTGTGATTCCAAAGAATGTGTGTGTATAGGAGCGAGAGTTCGGCGCTGCAGGTAAGCGACAGTCCATGCCGCTCTGTTCGATTGCACGGCACATTGTAAACTCGTTAAAACGGAGAATTTTCAACGGCGTTAAATACGACAGAGCGCCTCTCTTCGGTGCGTCGTGCTTCTGTTAAGCTAGACGTACTGGGGCGATAAAAACACAAACAAAAAAAGAAATGCAAAACAGCGCGGCGCGTTAGTGCACTGCTGTACGCATTTGTTTTCATCGCGCTCTTATCTTGGCGGTGATGAAACGACGCTAGAGTTGTTCTTGATTTCATCGTGGATTACTCCGGTGTCTTTTTATTGCCAGCCAGGTTACACGCGCTTGGAAAGAAGTGCGAACATCGGAGCGTGAAGGTGCCGCGCTGTCCGTATTTATTTTCATCGCGATATTACTAAGCAGTCCGAGCGATTGCACTGTTATTGAATATGTGCGTAGTACTTTCTTTAACAAAATATAGTGAAACCGTAACGACTTTTTACAGCGAGAGCTGTTATGAGATCACAGCGACGGCCAATTTTGGTGGCGTAGTTGTCCGCCGCCATCGCCAGTAACCGCTGTCGCGCTCAAGGAGGACCGAGTGCGATTTGAGCCCTGGCCCCCTGAATGGCAGTCGAATATTCTACCACAGAGCCACGCCGGTGCTTGAAATTCATTCGCAAAAAGACCCTATACAGACATCAGGTCTGGCAAGGAATCCCGTTAACAGATGTAATACAGCGTGGTAGGAGAGTAAAACAACAGACAGGCGTCCGCAATGCGAATTGCGTAACGAGTAGTGGTTTAAAGCTTCCCACCTCGTACAAAGGGCCCAGCAAATACTTGTCCATCGTCCTCAGCCGCAGCATCACCAAAGTGCACATAATTCCTTACAGGCGCTTACTGTGTATACTTCGCTTCGCCGCAGAATGAATAATGACATAATGGGTACTTACCTCCTTCGCAAAATAATGGTTTATGGCGTAGTCGGTACTTTGCATTGTAGTGGTCGCCCCCAGAGAGTTTACAGTGGGCTCCAGCAAGGCCGCTGCGTGTTCTACGCGGACCTGGCGTTTCTTTTTCTTTCCTTTTTTTATTACTGAAACCTCTACGCCAGCATGGGAAGCGTATCGGAATAATCGATCACTCAACTGATATATCTAACGCGCTTTGTGGAATGGAATTCAATCGCACAAGATGTCCCTGTACAAGCGTTTCTCTGAAAGTATGTGTACTAGTATGTGTACCCGGTGTTATATGGTAATTCAGAAGCCGTAACACGAATAGGCACTCCAGCTAACGATCTCTCGAAGGACCCGTATACATTAAGCCGTTCGCAAAGAATCGTTTCGGGCGACACGGTGTTATGCATTTTCAGTACGTGTTTTCGAAGCGTCCTTTCCGCGTCGCATTCCGAGATGAACCGTGGACAGTGGTGATTTATTTCTTTTGCTTACACTCACGCATTCCTTGTTTAATATCTTTTTGCAGGATTTAGCATGTTTTAAAGGTCGTGTCTTGGAGAAAGCGGGTTGTTTCGATAACCTAATTGTATTAGGATGGCCAGTTAGGACGTAGCTGCGTACGCATACCTTCAACAATTTGTACATACATACCACCCGCCGCGGTATAGCGTGGCAGGCATAGGGTGTCGCACTAATGATCTCGAGGACGCCGGTTCGATTCCTGACAACGGCGACCACTTTTTTTTATCGGGGCTTAATGCAAGAACGCCCGTGTGCTTAAGATTTAGGTGTACGCTAGATAACCCCCAGGTGGTTAAATGTAATCCGGAAACTGCTAATTCTGCTAGTTTGCACAGATTGTCAGCGAACGCTTCCATTTGAAAGAAAAACCTTTTCCATATCTCATATACGGGTCGTTTGGTGCCAGGATTAGAACATGTCGATACCGATCGACGAAACGACCGAAATCCTGACGTCGATTCTGAAATATAGTTTTTGTTTCAACACATGGTGACCACACGGGGTGCCTCACGAAAACAATGCTTTAGGCAAGGCATGCCTGTGTAGCTCACGAACATACTTGTCAAGAAAATTAAAAAAAAAAAATGTGGGATGAAGACAGTCATGTGCGGGCCGCGTGTTTGAGACCACTGCTCTACTGTTATATAGCAGTGCCGGTTTACCGCACGGTAAGTACGGAAATACTGCAACATCGTGTGTCGGCACGCAACTTTTTAAAAGTGTTTTAGCCGCGAAGTTGCTCACTGCGTACGGAAACGTGATGAGATGATTAAGATGGCTAATAAAGGCCGTGCAGGCTAAAAAAAAAAAAAAAGGCTTCATGCCGACCACAACGCGTGTACGGTATTTCCGCAGTTACCCGTACGGTACGCCATCACTGCTAAAGCACCCTATTGACGCATGCGTACATCAATGCAAGCAATGTTCTTAGGCAAGCAGACCCACTAAACATATCAAAGAGAGACGTCGTCGGTAATGTCACTGTCTGTAACTCCATATGCGTGAATGCTAATCTCGTTTATGTAAAGTTCAAAAAGCAGGCCTATATGGGGCCTGGATATTGTTCTGTATATGTGTTATACTGCTGGGGAAACCAACGCTTACTTAAACGAACTTAGAAATTTTGATCGCAACAAGGACATATTTATTTTGCTGCGTGTCAGTCAACACGCGTGTAGTTCGACGTGATTCGAACCCCTCCCCCTCTCCGAGCAAACGGGAAACCCAGGCCACTGAAGACGCCATCTAGCGTTCCACGTCGGGCACGACGGCAAAAAAAAAAAAAAAAAAATTAGAACATGAAGTCGACAACGAGAAAAAGCGGGAGAGGCGCACGGGAGCCTTTAAGAGGATTAGTTCACAAGGCTTCACGTTTACTAAGTGAGTCGTGACAGCGCCGGCGCTCCGTAACGTTGGTTTCTGGTAGCGCGCGCGTGTGTGTGTGTGTGTGTGGTGTGTGTGTGTGTGTGTGTGTGTGTATATATATATATATATATATATATGGATATATATATCCCCTATATATATATATATATATATATATATATAGAAAAAAAAAAACTATATATATATATAATACTCTAACCGTACTTATTTCAATCGCGGGTGTGTTCAGCTTTCCAAAGGCGTCATGTAAGCACCTGGGTGGATGTCTCCACATTCAATCCATGCTCCGCCGTTTCCTGAGCAGCACGTGCATTGTTCTTCTTCTTTACTGAATCGGCTTTATAACTACCCGTTCTAAGGCAACCCGCTCGCTTCAAACAGTAAAGCCTCGTGGAGTAGCGGCGCCATCTAGCGCCTGCCCTCGTGAATGCGACCTGCTGGCGTTGTCCTTCGCCTCCCCCAGCCTAGGCTTGAGCGATTATTTCGGCCGACCAGTCGCGGCCACGCAACATGCCCAGCTTACGTACTGCGCCGTTGGGCCTGTTCGGCCTCTACCTTGCAAGTCGAGCACTGGGTCAGTGGACAGATAACGCCGGTTAAAGATGGCAATGAGCGATAAGTACCGAAAGTAAATAATCGAAAGGCGCCATCTCTGTTCTCTCTCCATCTTGTTTTACCTTGCCGCCGTCCTACCGGGGCCGTTCGTGCAAGTTTCGCTTATATCTGCAGTGAAACTACGCAGAAGGCGCGAACAAAATAGAGCGTTTACAGAGGTTTGAAGCAGCCCCCCCCCCCCCCTTTTTTTTTTGTGCTGTGTATGTATAGGTTACCAAGGTATTAATTCATTTCTCGTTTATTAAGCTGTTGATAAGCTTTAACGTTCAACACTTCTTGAACATAATGAAACACTACGTAACCACGACGCTGTCCAAGAGAAAACCAGGGCGCTGACTCATTATGTTCAAGAAATCTCACCAACTGACCCAGCTTCCAATTCTTCAATCTTGACGATGACGTCAGTCAAGCGTGGTTCATATCCTCGTCCAATACTGTGATGTTACGTCTTGAGTCATGCATAACTAATTAACCTTACTTTTGACGTCACCGGTTTGCGGCAACAGAACGGCTACCGCGGTGACAATCAATAAATTGACGCTATATATTTCACAATCATACACGCATACCGTAGACATAAAAAAACAACATAATAAGTATCTCGTATGCTATTCTACATACTACTATATAGTGCGTAAACACGCTACTGTCTTGCACTTCAATCTTCACTCAACCATTGTTGACTGTATCCTTGAATATTCAATCTTTTCTCCGTTAGCTCAATCACCTCAACTCAATCCCGTATTCTGTCTGGTGTGCCTCAAGGCTCTGACCTTGGGTCACTCATGTTTTCCTCATATACGATCTCCCACTTCCTTTAGATGTGAAGCATCTTATAGCGGAGTTCAATCCGGTGGCGGTGGTGGTGCGCGGCGTGACCACCCTTACTGCGCATGCGCAAGCCCTCTCCACTTCCCCTCTCCCCTCACCTCCCCCTCTCCATTTCACCTCTCCCCTTTTTTATTGGTGTGACACAGGCAAATTCTGACGCACAGATAGGGCGCCTGCTACTCCTTGGCTATTGAGTAGGTAGAACACACGACGTACAAGTTCCAAACAACCCACTTACGATCCAACTTACGACACTTCGCACAAAACTACGTTTCATACCGACAAATAGTAAATCCTTCATACGGTTATGTCGTTCAGGACGACCTTCTTTAAATCACGTCCGTATACGTTTACAGGCCCAGATAATATTAACTGGCACTACATTTATATAGCGTTAGCATTTAGTTGACAAATGCATCGTAGAACCCTTCGATCGTATCGAATTTCGCAGAGCGATTTTTGGACCGTACGTCATTATCGATGTGCAGTTTATCACTTCTCATCTGACCACAGTAGATGCGCCTGCTTTCCATCGCCAACAGTCTAACAGCCATAAGTTCTTCCCCGATAAAATAACACGCTGGAAACTTAATGCGCTTAGGACAATATTAGCATCCAGAGACTCGTTGCTATAGAAACATGATTAGAAAAGAAAGATACTCTCCCTCACGTCTACACTGTATATTCTCATTGAGCCAATCGCGAATGGGCTCTTATATGGCGATAAGTGCGCGATTTACGCCTCTCGTATAAACATATACAGCCGGCAGCGCCAATAAGCCTGCCTTTATGGCGCTGTTATGCGAGATATATACGCATCTCTCGATGAGAGACCTCCCTGTATCTGGGTCGAGCGCGCAGCCGGGCTACTGCGCGTAAACAACGACGCTGTCGTTGTCCGCAGTGCACGTCTTCGTGCCCGGTCTCGCTATCGGGCCCCGACCACGCGCCGCGGTGGCGAGGCCCCGCATTGTATACCACGACGCGTCCCGGGTCGGTCCCCATGGCCCCGTTACGTGACCAAGAACCGAGCACGTCGAATCAGCAGTGGCCACCGGCTTGGCCACTGAGCGTGCCGTCGGCTGTATACACTGTATACAGTATAGCGGCACGATCGAGAGCCCGTATTCAGCTTATCTGCATGCGTGTACAAGCGAAGAAAAACATTTCTGGGAGGGGGGGGGGGGGTACCTGCGGTGGTATTCGAAACGTAAAAGTCGACTAGAGGAACCGACTAACGTTACTACATGGCGGAAGACGGGAAGCGTTATACGTGACCAGGCATATCGTGTCATGTTAACTTTCCTTGACGAGACTATAACTGGGCTTCCCGTTTGTACAGCTTCGGTTAAGACGTGTTTGTTGTGCTTCTTCTCTTCTTCTTCACTGTTCTACGCGTTTTTCTATCACATTGTTAGTTCTTCCCTCTTTACTTGCTTACGTATATAGTATATTGTGAAATTTTATTTCTGTGTTCCCTTTCTTTCTTATCTTCGATTTCTGTTTGTACATAGTCCTATATACCTTAAGAGTTGGGTCGCTGTTGGCTCTTTTAGACTTGAACGTCTTGCCGAAACGGTGTGCCGAATATCACTAATCAGCGAATGGCAACACTTTAGCCCTACGATACTAGATGCCATCTGATAGTTGCCCTATTGTGTTTGCATTATCATATAGAAATGACAGTTCTGAAATATGACTAGTGTCCAGCTATGACAGAAGCAGGCTTTCACGACTGATATTATGGTGAGCGCTGACTTCACCACTGCTCGTCTGCGAAGGGTGCAACCACGGAATAGGTGCAACCACGAAGGGTGCAACCACGGAACCACGGAACCACAAATCTCAAGGGCTGTGTTTTTCTGAATACGGCATGGTCGCCACGCTTTAAACACAGGATATTACGCGCGCGCTAGAGAAAGAGAGAGAGAGAGAGTGTGTGTGTGTGTGTGTGTGTGTGTGTGTGTGTGTGTGTGTGTGTGTGTGTGTGTGTGTGTGTGTGTGTGTGTGTGTGTGTGTGTGTGGTGTGTGTTGTGTGTGTGTGTGTGCGCGCGAGCGCCGCAGCGAATTTTGATGTTGTTCAGCGCGAAGCCTCGCTGTATAGCGTAAACCGCCTGGACGATACTGCAATTTTTGTGTAATGATGAATAATGGTAGATGCATAGACAGAAGACTGGCTATCTCTAATTGTCCTTAATTTCCATGGATAAAATAAGTAAAGGGGTAATAAATTTCACTGGCCTCGAAACTTCCTGCAACTATGCCCCGAACAGCTAACAAATTTCGGTAACATTAGCATCGAAATATATCGGCCTCGCCTATGAGAACATCCTGCAAGAACAAGTTCGCTAAACTCACCTGCTTGTGATGAAAAAAAAAAAATTCTATGTGGTAGATTTACAAAAAAAAAAAAAAACCTGCGGCGGCGAAGTTTAAAAAAAAAAAGCCTTGTGGTTGCCACGCGGGTTTCTAGAAACATGACAGACGAAACCGACCGGTGCGTCTGTGCTGGTGTATATACTGAACTTTTCAATGCGGGCCAGTGTCGCTAGCTATCCTTACAGACTGCATCGTGTCCTTTTTTTTTCCTTGCTTTTTCCGCTGCGGTTGTGCCACGCGCTGTCGGAAACTTAATACTCCCATCTTTCAAAGGTGCAGGGGCCCACGTGCCGTTTGTTTGCCGCCATGTATGGCGACCACTGCGTCGTCGGTGCAGAAAATTTGTTGTCCCGATGCTTCATTAATTGATTTTTATTTCTATATATTTGTTCGCTTCGCCAAATGCGTTCGCACCACTTTAACACAAAAAAATAACAGTCCGTTCCTGGACTCGCCCGCCTGTAAACACTGCGCCTCTGTACAGACAGACTTCAGATGAAACCCAGGATGCGTGTGTTGCTTGCGGCGTGCGGTTCGAGTTCCCGCGCACCCGACCCCTGAATGTTGGTGAAAGCGTCTTTACTTACAGGGACGACGACCTCGAGGTCAGATACGAAGCGATAGGGGCGAAACGTATCGCTCGTCTCATATATCAAAGAGTATGTCTAGAAAAAACAAAGAAGCTTCATGTGTGTTATAGGAAGGGAGCGCGCGACGATCACATAGCCCACATTTGAAATTGTATTTTCATTGCTTTTTTTTTCCTCTTCCCTTTATAATGCACTTTATGTACCACAACAGTATAGTTTTATAAATTTATGGCGGCTACCAGGCATCTCCACGTACCAGGTGGGCGTCCACTGGACTGATGACAAGAGGGACAAGAGTAGAATAGTTGGTTCGGTGGCTCCACCTGTCCGTGGGTCGGGGCTTTAGTGCAGAACCCAAGGAAGCCTACGCGAGTTCCTTCGTCATTTTTGGTTGAACCATTAAAGCGAGGGAGAGAGAGAGAGTGAAAAAGGCAAAGAAAAGACAGGGAGGTTACCCAGCAATCTCCGGTTGTCTACTCTGTTCTTTGGAAACGGAAAGCGCGTATGAAAAAAAAAAAAATCAGAACGTACGAGCAGAGGAGCTAATGGCGTCACAAGGGGGAGTGAGAACAGTGGAAGGTTAGGTGATGAACTGGACAAAGGACGCGTCCTGCAGAACAGAAGCAATATCTTCTAGTTTTCATTGTGGGGTTTGCCTTAACAAAAACTTGGTCACGTACGTGCGCTGTAGCGGGATACGGCGGATTCAGTCTTCACCGCCCAGGCCCGTAGCCAGGAATATTTTTCGGGGGGGGGGGGGGGGGGGGGGCGCTTGCTGAAAACCTTGACATTTGTGAAAAACACCTATTTTTATTAATTTTTGGTAAAAACACCTTCACCAAAATTTCGGGGGGGGGGGGGGGGCTTTCTACGGGCCTGTGACCGACACGGGTTCTCTAAATTGTAGTGTGCAGGTTAACTGACGTTGCATTGCATTTCGCCACCGTCGGAATGCGCGTGAGAAGCGAGCGCATACTTTATTTTACAGCGAAAGCTGTTATGAGATCATTTCACCGGCCGTTTTTGGCGCCGTAGTTGTCCGCCGCCGCCGCCACCGGTGTCCGTAACCAGTATCGCTCGAAATAAGAAAAAAAACGAAATAAGAAAAAAATTCCAGGACGGAACGAGGTTCGAACCTGGGCCCTCTGCGTGGGAGCCCAGTATTCAACCTCTGAGCCATGCTGGTACTTCAAACTGCTTTGCAAAAAGGTCCTATACAGGCTTCATGTCGGGAAGGAACCACGTTAGCATATGCAATATAGCCTGGTAGAAGAGTAAAATAAACACCAAGCGTCCCACAACGAGAATTATGTAACCAGGCGTCACACAATGCGAATTGCGCAACGAGTAGGTTGTTCATGCTTCCAACCCATTACAAAGGACTCTGCCATAATTCTTCATCGTCATCAGGCACAGCATCAACAAAGTGCGCATAATGCCTTACATGCGTTTAGCAGGTACCAACGCTCTCCGTAGAATGAAGAAAAATGGCACAGTGCCTGCTGCCCTACTTCTCAAAAAATTCGGCAGATCCCACGTACCGTGGGAGTCGATGTTATGCGAAGCATGCGGCGGGTAGGTGACTGTGGCGTAACTTTTTTGCTGAGCGACACGTTACAAAATGGCGCTAAAGATTTGTATAAATTTTATACGCACACTTATATATGTTGAAGAGCCGCATATGTGTTATATAACCAGTTGTTTACGGTTGGGTAACTCTGGCAATGGTAACGTGGGTATGACCAACACCAGAAGCGGTAAGCTGATATGTAGAGTACGTGTCCCGAGAACGCACGCACGTTTCACGAACCCGTGTGCATGTGTGCAAGAAGTTCTTGACAGTTCTTGAACAAGGGCATCATCACCGTGATCAGTGAGCACCAGCAGCTGGTCATGACTTGTTATAGGATCCGGTCGTGATCGTGGTGACGAGGGGTCCATGTGAAGTGAAGTATGTGGTATAGTAGAGCTGTTGGAATTCGTGGATGCCTCGGTCATTTCGTCGACAAATTGTCTGTCGACAGAGCCGGCGACATGTCGGAACCTGAAGCCACCCTTCGCGTTGGTGAGGTATAGGCCGTCGAGGCTGGTAGGCCTGGATAGTGCTACCTAGACCAACATCAGTGGATGGTGTTTGTCGTATTTGTAGACTACCTGGGCGTATGTTGCCTACGTAGCCTAGTCTACAAAGCGGCTGTCAATAAATCTGGCATCATCCCTCGGTGAGCATGAGGCCATCGCCCAGCCTCGTAAGAAATGAAGAGGACACTGCGTCGTTCTGGCGGACTAAGTGCACTTTACGGTGCGGTGCTGTGGATATCATATGTAACTTTCGTTAATGTATTCCTCCGGGGTCGAGCAATGCTTCAGTATAGCTTGCTGAATCAATCATAGGAATACAAACGTAATGTTTATTAGACCTCTATAAAAGCGGAGCCAACACTGGAACTACAGATGTTAATCTGATATGACGCCTGTATCGTAGGAGTAGACATCGTAGGAGTATCATGTAGTGTTTATTGCTTTCTTGTAAAATTAGATAGCCAGCACCACAACCACAATTGACGTTGCACCGATATTACTCCTGCGTAGGCTGTTTTTACAAACCACTTTATAGACCTGGCGTGGCTCCGTGGTAGAATACCTGATTGCCACGCAGAATGCTTGGGTTCGACTCCTGCTGGGATCCTAATTTTCATTCTTTCCATTCGTTGAGTCAACTCTGCCGATGTTGGTTTTCCGTAACGCTATAGCATTTAAGTTAACAATGTCTGTTCTCGCCGTTCCTGGGTAGATATAAACTGTCAATCACCTGTGGCGCATACCCGTACACCGCGCCCCGTGGTAAACGGGTATGTGCCCCACCTGTCTAGTGGAAAGGGTTTGACGACGTACGCGACAAGATTTTAACGTTATTCATGTCATGACCCGGCAGTCATATTCGTCAAATCCTCTTACCCTCCCATGCAAATTTTGGTCTACACCAAGTTAAAGAGGTGATCATGAGAGCACCCAGACGTAGGCGGCTAGATAGATAGATAGATAGATAGATAGATAGATAGATAGATAGATAGATAGATACGTAGATAGAAACGCTCAAAGTGCCAGAGGTTCGCTAAGAAATGCTTCGCATTTAAAATTACAATGGTTTATAGCGTAGTGGGTTCCTCGCAAATGCACTTTTGTATTGGTTGCCAAGGAAGCACATAAGCGCATGATCCACTTCCTCGGGGTTTCAGTAAAATTACAATGATTTATAGCGTAGTGGGTTCCTCGCAAGTGCACTTGTATTGGTTGCGAAGGAAGCCCATAAGCGCATGCTCCATTATCCTCGGGGTCTCAGTAAAGTTCCTCGCCCCCCCCCCCCCCCGTCTCTCTCCCACGTCAACGTATGTTATACAGCATGACGGGAGAGGGAAATAGCGACCGGGCGTCACCCAATGCAAATTACATAACTGGTGGGCCGTTTAAAGATTCCAACTCATTACAAAGTGCTGAGACATAACTCTTCATCGTCATCAGTCGTCGCGTCAACAAAGTGCACATAACGCCTTACAGACGTGTAGCTGGTGCCTCGCTTCTCCGCAGAATGACGAATAATGGCTTAGTAGGTGCTTCCCAACTTCACAAAAATTGTGATTTATGGCGTAGTGGGTACCTTTCTAGTGTACTTGTATTGTAGCCCCAAGAGAGCTTAACGAGCTCTAGAAACGCCGCTCTTCCAGCTTCGCTGTGACTGTGCTGCGGTTTCAACGCAGGCCTGGCGTTTTTTAAAGACGATAGTCTTTCTTGGGGAACTTAAACGCAGAAATTTTGGTCTGTCTGTCTTTCTGTCTGTCTTTCTGTTTGTCGGCACGTCCCTCGATTCAGCCACTCGGCCAAAGTTGAACCACTTGCCCAAGGGCCAGCCGTCTTGAACTGGTACGGCTGTTCATACTTGTGAACGTTGTCGATCAAAAAGTAAATATCATGCATATCTGAGGTGCAACATCACTAGGTAATTATTAGGTGGCGTGTTCCTTTAATAGAAAATGCATACAGACGTAATTTTAAGGACCCTAGTTTCTTAAGCTGCGCTGAAAATGCATAAGAATGGAAGCTTGAGCGAGTTGGTATGCGTTCATCTTTGTTGAAACAGCGCTCACTAGACGACGACGAAGTAAAAGAAGGCACAGGACAGGCGCTGCCTATAGTGTACTAGAATAATTATTCTAGTACACTATAGCGCTGCCTGTCCTGTGCCTTCTTTTACTTCGTCGTCGTCTAGTGAGCGCTGTTCAACAAAGCTGAAAATGCGACTGCGCTGAAATTTGCCTTCTCCGTGCCCTTCGCACGAGCTCATTGTTGTGTTTCGGTTTCGGTTCTGTATTGCACTGTACGAGTGCCATGGGTTGGTGTTGAAAACTTTAGTTTTGAGAAGGCCAAGAAGGTGAAAAAAAATATTTAAAAAATGAAAAGCAGCGTTGTGGGCGGCCTTCAGGCTGCCGGTTGTGGGCGCCGCTCTGGCGTTCCTGTTTTACCCAGGCGACGTGTAAATAAAAGAGTGTGTGGAGAGTACTCGTTGAGTGCGGACGTTTCTCTGCTTCAGCGCTTCGCGCCAAACGGCCGTTTTCGGGCTGGCTGGCGTCCCCGCCGGTCGCGTTGGTCACCGCCGGTCTTCGCCTGCTGCTGCGCCGGGACTACCAGCACGCAACACAGCACTCATGTTTCCCGACGTATTGCCAGATGGCGTCCATATCTCACACAGCGCCTCTTCTATCGTCTTTACACGACATTTGCAGCGAAGCACGCAGATACGCGGCCAATTTTTTTTGTACATCTTTAGTGTAGCACAGTGGAGCACCCATATGCGCAAACCAAACAGCAAGCCACAAAGAACCGAATTTCGCTGGTCTCCAACGATGCCTTCACGTTGTGCACATTAGGATCCTGCACAGCAATGCAGGATCCTAAGCGTGCTGAGGGGTTCATTTCTAGTGGCGCTTACTAATCGTCTGCTAAAATTTTGTATACGCCGACGTGTACAGGAAAGCGATAGTAATCTTGAAACCACGAGGAGCATGAGCCAAATTAAATATCAGTAACACCAAATCACGTTAACGGTGCCGTCAGCGTTAACGGCACGCTAACCTCAGCTATTCTCGCTTTGTCGCTAGAAACTACTAACCAGTCCCGCACTTCACTTTCGTCGACAGTTATGAGTGCCCGCAAAATTGCTCTAGGGATTACCGCTGAACATTAATGAGGACCCACGTTTATACGATGAAACGGGCAACGCTGTAAACGGCTTACCAATCTCCAGGAGCTGCGCCTAATCTCTTTATGTAATGTGGTGAACGCGATTTTGTTTTCGTGATTTTTGTTTTTTGCGCAACCTGCAAAATCGGGCTTCCCACGCATGTATACTCAACGAGGTAAGCCCCGCTTGCACGAAGGTGAGGCATAGCTATATATATATATATATATATATATATATATATATATATATATATATATATATATATATATATATTATATATATATATATATATATATATATATATAGATATATATATATATATATATATGTGTGTGTATATATATATACTTATATATATATATATATATATATATATATATATAT
This sequence comes from Rhipicephalus sanguineus, assembly GCF_013339695.2. Classification (NCBI taxonomy): domain Eukaryota; kingdom Metazoa; phylum Arthropoda; class Arachnida; order Ixodida; family Ixodidae; genus Rhipicephalus; species Rhipicephalus sanguineus. The sequence goes on from NW_023614836.1 coordinate 15,885, forward strand.
CTGTGTGTGTGTGTGTGTGAGTGTGTGTGAAGCGTGTAGCTGGCTACTCGAAGCTGGCTCAGTGGAAAAGGAGAATTTCACAGCTTCCCTGTCCTGTTTGCTTCTATTGTATGAATTACTGCTTAGTAATCTAATTATTTACACGTGTTGCAACGCCTGCTAATCACACAGTAGCGCTGATCACATCGCCGATGTACACGCTCTTTTCAGAACGCAGCGAGCAAATTGGGCTTCTCCTCACAAAAATTCATAGTGCGGAGAAGCAAGCTTTGGCGCGCGATAAGCGCGCCCAACATGAGAATTCTTTCTTACGGCCGGTCGCTAGTACTACGCATGCGCTCTCTCCTGTAAAAAATTCTATTGAAACAGAAGCAGAACATAATTTGAGTGTCTTTGGTATCTGTTTCCTCCATCCTAAAGAATAAACAGGAACAAGTCGTGTCCCTCTTGTCGGCGGCAGCTGTGAGCCTGCTCCCTGTTAATTTTTGGATGCGTGCTGTTATATCAAAATTACTATTCACCACCTTGGATGGAGGGTGACCTTTTTTATTTACATATGAAAAAAATTACACCATCTCCCGCTAAAGTGAACCATGTGTGGATGCGAAGCAGCGGGGAGATGGTTCGCTTGAGCGGGAGATGGCGTAATTTTTTTTTCTTGTGTTCTCGAGCCTGTGCCTTCCTCTGGCGTTGAATCAGCACTGTCTTCCAGTCTCCATCCAGCTCCCGCTGCGTGGAACTGCCGGCGTCCGAGGTATTCGACTCCCGCAAAGTCGCAAGGTTATGTGCGTCTGCCTCTCTGCAGTCCGGGCCATTGGTGTCGTCGTGGAATTCTTCAGCGAGGGAAGGAGAGCACGAGCGCCCCGCGTCTAGAGCCACAGAAGCAAAGGCGGCCATCGGCTGCTCTTGCCACGTCAATAGCGTCGCTGCTGCCCACTCGTCGCAGGAGAGAATGAGGTGCGCGAGAAGGGGGGGGGCATAGGAGAAGAGAGAGAGGGGGAGGGGACGCGCATGCACTGGCGCGTCACGTGGGGGAAGAGGCTGCTCCGCGGCTACAGCGCGGGGGAGGAGAAGAGAGAAGGCGACCGAACTCCTGCTGAAAGGAGGAGAGCGGGAGAGAGAGTAGGTGCATGCGCAGTAGAGCGCGGACGCCACCGCCGGACACAGCCCCGAGCAAAAGCTGCTTCGCATCTAAAAAATCACCGACGATTACGATACTGCCTAATGCGAATTCTGAGCGCTGGGTCGTGTTGGGTCATGGCCAACTGTGTTTGAAATTTTCGCTTTCCGCAAGGCATCGACAACGCCATAAATCATAATTTTTGTGAAGTAGGACAGCACCCTCTACGCCATTATTCGTCTTTCTGCGGATAAGCGAGGTACCCGCTACACATCTGTAAGGCAATGTGTGCACTTTGTTGATGCTGCATGTGGCTGATGACGATGAATAATTAAGGCTGAGCACTTTGGGAGGGTGGGAAGCATTAAACCACACACTCGTTGCGCGATTAGCACTGTGTGATGACTGGTTGTTATTTTACTCTTCTGCCACGCTACATTACATAGGTTAAAGGGATTCGTTGCCCGACATGACGCCCGTATAGGGTCCTTTTGCACAAGTGTTTCAAGCAGCAGCGTGACTATGTGGTAGAATAGCCGACTGCCACGCAGAGGGCCCGGGTTCAAATCCCATTCGATCCTGGGTGTTTTTTCCTCATTTTATTTTTTCGTGTCTATTGGTTACGCCACCGACGAAGACGGCGACGCCGCTCAACGCAGCAACGGGCGCTTAAGAGCTGTTCGCTAAAAGATGGGAAGGTAGGTTACGTTAAAGCCGGCTATACGTTCTTCATAATATTGAAGAAACATGCAAAAACAATAAATACGTGAAAGAATAAAATAATAATACAAGAAAAAGAATAATCAGAAGCGCTATGTTTGTATACTATCTCTGGCGTATGAAATAATGGCTGATTCACAAGCATCGACAGTATAAATATTTTAGGGGCGAAGCTCCTTAAGGCGGCACCCGTTCGTC